>NW_015169842.1:349548-349974 GCF_001447785.1 Gekko japonicus | reverse complement strand
TTTCCAACCTGGAGTTGGCAACCCTAGCAATTGGTCCTATTGCTTAAGAACGCTCATTCCACTACAGTGTACAGTGCACAGAGGAAGCACAAGTGGAAATAAGGTCTAGGACAAGCCTTAAACTATTTAATTCCGGCTGCGGCCACACAGAGCATTAGCCACGCTACAGAGACGGAAGATAGGCGGATTTTCCGGGCGTGATCACAGCGCCACATCTGGGAAGCGTAGAGCTCCCATGGCGAACCCGAGGCTTCCCGCCGAAGATGCGGGGTAAAAAACTAGCACCTCCGAGGTACTAGTTTCCGGAAACTGTGGGGCAAGGGCGGGTGCCTGATCGGGTTTCCGGTGGTAGGTCGTGGCATCCGGCGCCCACCCATGTCCCGTCGCTAAAAGCTTTTTTAAAAAAGTATCCACGGGATCCGCACA
>NW_015169842.1:287267-349420 GCF_001447785.1 Gekko japonicus | reverse complement strand
GCGGGAGGGCTGCCTGGCTGAAGCTCCTCCTGGAGGGGACCGGACAGAGGACACAGTTTGCATTCCTCTGCAGCCCTGGAAGGGGTTAAACCCGCAGAGCCTTTTGCTAGAGAGGCCACTTCTTTGCTGCGCCTCAGGATTGTCCTGTGATCGGCACCTCCCCCCAACCACGGGACCTGGATCAGACGGGACGTCTGATCGCGCGACCACACATTATTTTGCCCCGGGGCAAACAGCCACGCTCCCCCCCCCCGCATTTTCCTGCCCGTGTGACCGGGGCCTCCTATCATTTACATTTCTGAGTCTGTGTCTTCCTACTAGTAAGTGTCTTTATCTACTAGGGTGGGTAAAGGACCCAGATTAACTGTTGATTCCATAGTTTTTCTCTCCTATCCAGAAATAAGTAGGTGGACCTCTGTTCTTAGATCAGTACTTCCTTCAATTTTACCTAATTCTCCAGAGAGTCACCACTTTTTCCAGCGGACAGAGACTTTGTGCATGTAACAGTTGCTCTGAGGAAGTATATTCATCAGGGAGAGCTGCACTGGGTGATTTTTTGCCTGGTGCATACTTGATATCACAGCACCTCTGTCAGGGTGAAAAGGTGGCCACTGGCAACCATATTCATGCCTAGGATCCCAAACAGACTTTACCTCTCCCTCATTTTGTTATGAATTCTGTTTTGCTGCTCATTTTCTATGGGCCAAAAGATGGTTTCTGTAAATACAGACTTGAAGACATAATTAAAAGTAATGAGGTATTATAGCTGTGAGTTTTGTGTGCCTCTAAAAGGGTGGGTGGGATCTAACTAGAAGTCTATAATTCCCCTGCCCACTCTCTTAGTATTGATTGGTCAGCCAAACCTTTCAATTAGGTTTATATTCTAGAGCGAGAGAAGCAAGTTCACAAGTCATTGCCCTGAAACCTTTACCCTGTGAAGATTTCTTGAATTGCCTCAGGAGGTTTGGAGGAATATTTTCTCACAAGAGAAGTGAAGGTAAAATTTGTTCTCATCTTCTGCTATGGAATATGCTTCAGTTAAAGTGACTGTATTCCAAACGAGCTTCTCTCTTTTTAAGAACTGCCAAAGGATAAATAGTAATATGACTAGTACAGTTTTTCCCTTCACCTTACTTCAGTGAGGTGAAAAGTTGTACCTGCTCAATTTTATTCTGCTTCAGGCTAGAGATTGTGGGAAACCACCTCTGAGAAAGCTGACTAAGAAGGCTCTGGTTCAGGAAAAGCTTATTCCACCACAAATTTATTGGTGTTAAATGCCAGGGAACTCTTCAGCTGTCTAACATGGCTACCCCAGTTGGCATTCAGCCCTGAGACGTGTTAGCCCTAGAGAAACTTTTAGCTACCCTCAGTGTCCCTTAGGTGTTTTATTTTATTCACACAAGAATCTGAAAATTTGCTGCAGGTAAAAATGCCTACAGAAGCCCTATCTCTTTTGGAATATGGTTACGGGGTCACCAGAAATCTGTTGCAATTTGACAGCACTCCCCCCGAGGTACAGAGTTAGCTGGGAATTGATTGATTGACGTCTGCATGCTCTCTTTGAATCATCTCACTGTTAAGACTATGAATTTGCAACGGAAGCTACTGTTCAGGGAAGAAAAATGTCAGGCACTGGGACTGTATTATACACCAGACTGTTGCATGTTCTGACTGCAATTCTGCATGTTCTGACTGCAATGCCACAAGGGCCAGGTCCTTCTCGGTGGCGGCTCCTACCTGGTGGAATGAGCTCCCGGAGGAGATCAGGGCCCTGCGGGACCTCTTACAGTTCCGCAGGGCCTGCAAGACGGAGCTCTTCCGCCAGGCTTTTGAGTAGGAGCCGCCGCCACCATCACCACCGAGTAACTGCAGAGCAGGACCGCCGGGTTGGGCCGTCTGGCCATCTGGACCATCTTGGCCCATGGCGTTCCCCCTCTTGATCCCACTGCGATATACAATAGGGAGTGAGTATTTTAGTTCCTAATGCATCCTGCAAGATGTGAGTTTTTGTTTTAATTGATTTAACTTGTTCTATTTTTATTGCACTTGGTGCCTTAACTGTTTTAATCCTGTTGTATTTTATTGCACAGTTTTGCCTATGTAAGCCGCCCTGAGCCCGCTTGCGGGGAGGGCGGGGTACTATAAGTGAAATAAAATAAATAAATAAATAAAATAAATTTTGAAAAATCCTTGTTTTCTTGGTGATAATAATCACCTTGTGGTTTGTGAAGACCTTAGTCTTTTGGGGTTATTCCTTCTGGATATAAGCCCAAAATGTAGGATGCCAGTAGAGAAAGCAACATCTGGTGAAGCAGTTCAGTAGTGTGAATCCGCCAGTGGCATTGGGGGGGTGGGGGTAGGTGGGAAGGAGGTGAAAGTGTTTCATGCTCTTATTGACTGTCTAGCAGCTCTAGGTAGAGATCTTGGGAGCTGAAGTCAGCAGTGGCTGCACACTCCTGATGGAGCCTTCCCTGGCTCCTCCACAACCTTCAAATGGAGTGTCAAGAGCGAAATGTGCCTCTTGCTTGGATTTCCCTGATGTCTGCCTGCTGGTGTTTTTGCTAAATTAAAAATGGAGGCACAAGTCCCTGTCCCACTGAAGAAACCTATTTCGGTGACTCATTCAGAGACACAGTGGGTTACCTCCTGAGAAAATAAGCAATACTTTCTGGTGCATCTTTGCAGTGGTTGTCATCAGATCATCCACAAGCACTCCCTTTGCAGAGTCCCGTTAGAAAAGAGGTGCATTGAGCATCCCTCTGAAGCTGTGCTTTATATCTAACAGGGTACGTATGGTTTTCTCAAGTCATGCTCGTGAGCATAACAGTTTTAATAGCTGCACAGAGGAAGAAGCAACTTCTGTGTTGCCTGTAAATGTGTAGGAGCGCTGTCTTCTGTTGAATCCAGATCCCACCCCCCAAAAACAAAACAAGACAAAATCCAGAAATTTTCTTCTGCCTAAGGGGTTCAGATAACGCATAGCGATAATTATACTTCCTTGAAAAATAACAGAAGCAGAAACTGAAAAAAAGAGATGGTTCATGATCTATATCATAACTGGGAATTTATTACATCGATGGAGTTTGTATCTCTGGTTTTATCATAATGGGAATCTGTTTTTTTTTTAATAAGGGTATTGCATTTCAATGGAGAACCAGTTTGTTAACTTTTCCCAAATGATAATGTTTTCAGAATGGTAACCCCTACTGTAGACAAGCTGTAAGAATCAGCCAAACCATAATTTGTGTCAATATGATATTCGTACAGACCATTTCACTGTGTACTGTGTTTCAATTCCAGGACCAGATCCTCATCAGAAAACGTTTTCCAGACAGTTTTTGCTCCAAATAGCATCACAGATATGAAACGATGGATACTTGTCTCCTGTCTGTTAGAAATATGCTCTGCTATGCCGGTAATTCCAATATACCTTTACATCAAACTGTATGCACTTTTACGTCAAAAATTTCAGACTAGAGAAGATAGAGTTTTATAGAGGTGATACGTTGCAATCCTAAGAACATTTTCCTGGAGTGTTATTTTTGTGTGTCAACAACATGGAGTGTAAATCTGTGGTCATTTTCTACGAATACAATATTAATTCCATGAGATCAGAATAATCATCGATGGGAAAGCTTGCTTCTTGTCACCTCTTGGTGTAGTAGTTTGGTGTAGTGTTTAAGAGTGGTGGACTCTAATCTGGGAGAACCGGGTTTTATTCCCCACTCCTCCACATGCAGCTGCTGGAGTGACGTTGGGTCAGTCATAAGTTCCTTCAGAGCTGTTCTCTCAAGACACCCACCTCACAGGGTGTCTCTTGTCGGGAGGGGAAGGGAAAGTGATTGTAAGCTGCTCCGAGACTCCTTCGGGTGGTGAAGGGTGATGTGTAAAGCCAATGTCCTCCTCCTCCTCCTTCTGCTTCCCAGATAAAAGCCACTAACATCTTTCTATCTTCCTATCAGCAAATGCTGGGGGGGGGGAGAAGAAATTCCAAGAGATAATTTGTTTGTTCACAAATACTTCTTCAGCACAGTGGGATACCTGGAATAGGTAGTATAAGCCTTGAGGTATATATTTTGCTGTTGCCCTGGCAAGTATTATGCTGTAGCCTATTTGGAAGTCATTACAAAAACTTCTGTAGACAGCTGGTCAATTGACAATGTAATCTTATAGAGCGTTACTCTAGGGATTTTCCACATTCTCATTTTCCTTGTCTGTAAGTTACTGTTCCTTGGGGGGGGGGTTGTTCTGTTTCGCATGTGTTTTGCTCCCTCTAGTGGTCAATTCATAGAGTTCCCAAGTACTTACCACCATCCGGCGGGGAAAACATGCTCTCCAGCCAGACCATTCCTCCCTGTAACACAGCATGCCATCGCCAGGAAGTGACGCTGGGTGACGCTCTGGCAATGGGGCTGAAAACTCAATGGTACCATCGAGTTTCGAGCCCCATTGCCAGAGCATCACCCAGCGTCACTTCCTGGTGATGGCATGGTGCGACGTGTCTGTTGTCCCCGCAGGAACGATCCTGCGAAGGCGTCTGTGTCCCCCGCCGAATCACAGTAAGTACTTGGGAAGCCTGTCAATTTGAAATTATATCTGTTTATGTCCACAATATCACCCTGCAGATTTAACGTGCAGGGTTTTATGTTAGACATAAACCAATGTAATATTGAATCAACCACTAGAGGGAGCAAAACACGTGCAAAAGAGAACCCCCCCCCCAAAGGAACCAGAACTTAAAACAAGGAAAATGAGAAAGCGGAAACATCTAAACTCATAGATTTCAATGAACTCATACTAGAGTAACTCCACAGAGTATTGCACTGTTTGTACCTTAAATGGAACTTGTCAGAACTATGATTAATACCAGGGCTATTTTTGGGCAGGAACGCACAGGAACGGAGTTCCGGCTGGCTCCCAAGTTGGCCACACCCAGCAGGAACTCATTAGCATAATAGGCCACACCCATCAGCAGAAACTCATTAGGATTGGCTACATTAGGGGTGTGTGGCCTAACATACAAAAAAGTTCCTACTATAAAAAAAGCTCTGGGTTTTGACAACAAACAAGATAAACAGAATAAGAATCAAAAGGTGGGTGTGGCTGGATGACCACATTTCTGGTAACATGGGGGTGTGGCCTAATATGCTAATGACTGGTGCTGTCAGGGTGTAGCCTGACATGCTAATGTGTTTCTGCTGTTGGGTGTGGCCTAATATGCTAATGAGTTCCTGCTGGGCTTTTTCTACAAAAAATGCCCTGATTAATACACCTAAAGTCAAAGGCATAGCTAAATAAGATAAATTTTGAAATACACAGGTGAAGCAAAATAAAGTATGCGTAATCAAACATAAATCCAGATGTTTAGAGTAGGGGATCGGCCTGTAAGTATGCACTGAGACTTATTTGCTGGCTTATCTAATAACATTGTCAAAAGTGGAATCTGAGGGTGAAGTTTACTAAGCAGAGCACAGGGAAATATCTGGCAAAATTTAGTAACTGGCATCCAAGCCAACATAAAATGTTAAGTTTCTTTTTTAAAAAATCTGCACTCAAAAGATTTGGAACAGTAAGCCAAACTATCAGGATCCCAAGAAGTACCCTTGGGAAATGGAGTTCTGCGATGCAGATGGCACTTCCTAACAAAAAATTTGGGCAGCTTCACGAGACTACAGTTCCCAGAGATCTTTAGGCATTCCCCAAATACTGAAGGCAACAGTAACTTACAGTCCTATGCTAATGCTTAAAATGTACAATTGGTAGGAGATTGGGTGCATGCCAAACTATACTACCTCCTTGGCATGCTTGCTCAGCTGCTGTCTTCTATTTGTACATAATTCTCAGTTGGACAGGGGTTTACACACAAAGAGTGCAACTTGTTTTGATACCGTTTGCATAATTTTGTACAATTTGGATTGTACTGAGTGCGTGAATGGCAGCTATGGGCACACTGGCCCCTGAGCAAACATGAATTTCCAAGCATGAATGGAACCTGGGCTTGGAGACAGGGCAACCTGATCAAGAGAGAAGGCAATATAATCAACACTTCGTCACGTGTACAGTCTGAACATCAGCATGGCCTCGTCGTTACTAGAAAATCTGTGTATAAAGAGGAGCGCACTATGGATTGTGAATATTTGCCACAAAGTTAAATTTCCGATGTCATTTATCCAAATGATCTATGAGACATATAAAATGTTGTGGCCAATTAAGAGTGCTTTCTATGGCTTATCCAGGGTCTTACCATGGCATTCCAATTAAAGCTTGGCAAGAGTCTCTGGGGAAAGCATGACTGGTTCCACTGCAGACCCTCTCCCCCACTGGAAATTAGTTGCATACAGAATCCAAACTAAGAACTGTAAGGATGCACCTGCACACACCATTACAATGTCATAGGGCTATATTGGGAACATGCAGCATGGATTACTGGTCAAGCTATCTGGATGTCGTTGTTGTTGTTAGCCATTCAGTCGTGTCCAACTCTTGGCGATTCTATTCTGGATACGTGATGACTTCCAATGCCAATCTAAGGAGAGTTATATGCTTCTAAACCCACTGAAGTCAATGGGCTTAGAATGGTGTAACTCCGCTTGCAGTTGTACAGATAGTTATGATCAGAAATGAAAACACGATGAAGAAACTTTTGCAAAGTAACTGGTACTTCAAAATGAGGATTCATCATGTTATTTTTTTAATGTTTCTAGGAGTTGTGGCCTTTGTGGTTTTGTATCTCTCAGATATAATTTCTGTGATGACTAGAAACAAATCAGTTCTATTGCATGTAGGATTTTTATTACAGTTTTTAGGGCTGTGGCCAACAATTTTCTACAGAAATATATTCTATGACTCACATTTTAAAGCATCAATGTCACAGAAGAGCACAGTTGTTCATCTGCAAAGATACACAATCTCCTTCTGAGCAGATTGCATCCTGTGTTATGATGGCAGTCAATCTGTTAAGTGCGCACCTCATTCTTCAATAATATTGACAGGCTTTTGGCACGCATCCAAAGCTACACTTGTTACAGTGTATACAGGGCAGAAATTACGAATAACGGAGTAGCAGCCAGGGCTCAAGATGCTGGGGTACCCCCTCTTTCGAAAGGGCAATTGAAATGTTCAGTAGCATAAGTGATTGAGGTTAATCCTCTCATGTAATAATAACAAAGTCATGGTTGACTTATGGTGACTCCTACTGGGGGCTTGGATGTTTTTCAGAGAGGTGGCTTGATTGGCCTGCCTCTGCATCCCAGCCCTGGTATTCCTTGCAGGTCACCCTTCCACGTACTTGCCAGAGTCAGTCCTGCTTAACCTTTTTAAATCTGAATACATCAAGTTTGCCTGGGGTATCCAGGCCAGGGCACCCAGAGTTAAGTGTTGATGTGGGGAGTGATTTTCACCTGGAGATACTTTCAAGCCAATGGCTCCCCATCTGAAATCTGTATAACCTCAATGACTGAACAGTTTAAAAGGCTTTGGGTGCTTCTGCACCAAGTTTTTGTTTCAACCCCATACCTTAAGTGCATTGGTTTTTCCCACTATCATCTGCTGGTCACTGGTTTCCTGGTTTTTCTTCGAGTTTCCCCTGTTTTTTTTTTTAGACCAGCTTTGCAGTGGTCTAAAAGGGGGGGGGGAACATGAGAAAAATGGGACAGCAAAAACAGCAAAAGCCAGTACAGTTAAGAAACCAGGCTGGAGTTAAGAAGCCTTTGACACATGGTCAAAATTTATGTAATTATGCATGGCGTGGATAAAGGAAACAGAGATGATATTTTTCTACTTTTTCTCATAACACTATAAATTAATTTATAGAATTTTCTGTGTAACATCTAACAATAACCACAAGTTTACATGGCTTTAGAAGGGAATTAAGCAATTTTATGCAGGATAAGCCTATCCATGGCTATTAGGCATAAAAGCTTAATGGGACTTCCATGTGAAACACCAGTGTACTTCTGAATACAACTACTGGTAGACAAAGTTGTGGAGAAGTCTTCATGCCCTACTTTTGGACTTTCTGGAAGCATCTGCCAGACTGATATTGGAACCAGGATGTTGGACTAGATGGATCTTAGGTGTGACCGAACAGGTCTCCTATGTTCCTGTTTCATTATACAGACATGCTACCAATATTATCCAATATGTGGGAACACATTCCTCTAGTCAGGGGGAGACATCCTGCAAAAAATACTCTCTAAGTAATCATTTCAAGATAATGGAGCAGTCTGGATAGGCCAGTTTAGCCCGAGCTTCTCCGAGGTTTTGGATGGGGGACCACCAAGGAAGACTGGGCCTGCTACGCAGAGGAAGGCTATGGCAAACCACCTCCACTCTTCTCTTGCCCATGTGCAACTCAACTGCACCTTCTTCTTCTACCTAATGTACCCATCCCTGCTGCTGCGGAGCTCTGAGAGATGTACAATAACATTTAAAAACATTGGCCAAATAAAAACAATAAATCATATTAGAATACATTTTTAAAACAGAGGGTGAATACTAACACTTATTAATTAATTGTTCCCATAATTACAGACTGCCGGCCACTTCACGGCCAGGCGGGAGGAGTTGAAATGAGCATGGAAAACAGAGGAGGATGTCAGCTGAGATGAAAACCACCACTGTCCTCAACCAAAATCCTGGTGGAACATCTCTGCCTTGCAGGCCCTGCGAAATTCTGCAAGGTCCCGCAGGGCCCTGATGGTATTTGGAAGACAGTTCCACCAGGGTGGGGCCAGGGCCAAAAAGGCCCTAGCCTTGATTGAGGTCAGCCAGATATTCTTAGGGCCAGGGAACACCAGCGTGTTTTATCCAAAGAGCACAGTGCCCCTTTGGGGACATAACGACAGAGATAGTCCTGTAGATGTGTTGGTCCCTGACCACTCAAGGCCTTATGGATCAAAACCAAAACCTTGAACTTGACTCGGTATTTCACTGGAAGCCAGTGCAGCTAGCACAGCACTGGATGTATACGTGCCATCTGTGATGTTCCCATCAGGACTTGTGCTGCCATGTTCTAGATCAGCTGGAGCTTCCAGGTCAGTCTCAAGGGCATGCCAGCATAAAGCAGGTTACAGTAGTCTAACCTGGAGGTAAGACTAAGCTTCATTACTCTCCATGGGATTTACTGCCAAAGAAACTTTGAC
This sequence comes from Gekko japonicus, assembly GCF_001447785.1. Taxonomy (NCBI): domain Eukaryota; kingdom Metazoa; phylum Chordata; class Lepidosauria; order Squamata; family Gekkonidae; genus Gekko; species Gekko japonicus. Next base: position 340,277 of record NW_015169842.1, on the reverse strand, counting down.
AGGATTTGGCTATTGATCCTATGGACAGCAATAGTTCTGAATTTTGTCTCTTCAGCTAACTTGTTCCATAGATTTGGAGGCATGCAGCATGGCTTTATGCTTGATTTGAGACTAAGCATGACTTTTCTCAAGCTAGTACCAATGCAGCAGAACGAGGTGGTAATGTGGTGGGAAAGTGCAAAGGTGTTTGAATGGATGATGCTACCAGACAGTACATGGGGGATTACGTTTCATGAAGTTTCCTTACATTAAATAAGCAGAAAGTAGAAAACTGGCACAGCTTTTGAAGAGCTAAGCTAGAACTTTCTCCCTGATAAGCTAGTGTGTTTTATTTGCAGGACGTTTTACTTGAGGGAGCATTAAGAACATAACCCCTTTCCTGCATTTCAATGAGGTATAGTCCATTCAGTTGCAAGTCTGACTTTTTGCGACCCCATGGACAACATCATGCCAGCCCCTCCTGTCTTCCGCCGTCCTCTGAAGTTTGCTCAATTTCATGTTCATTGCATCAATAACACTGTCTAACCATCTCATCCTTTGCTGTCCCCTTCTTCTTTTACCTTCAGTCTTTCCCAGCATCAGGGTCTTCTCCAGTGAATGTTCCCTTCTCATTTGGTAGCAAAATATTTGAGCTTCATCTTAAGTATCTGGCCTTCCAGGGAACAGTCAGGGTTGATTTCCTTTAGGATTGACTTATTTGTTCTCCTTGCAGTCCAAGGGACTTTCAAGAGTCTTCTCCACAACCATAATTCGAAAGCATCTATTCTTTGGTGCTCAGCCGTCCTTATCGTCCAACTCTTGCAGCCATACATTACTACTGGGAATACCATCGCTTTGACCATATGGACTTTTGTTGGCGGGGTGACGTCTCTACTTTTTACTATGCTGTCTCGGTTTGCCATCGCTTTCCTCCTAAGGAGCAGGCATCTTTTAATTTCATGACTGCAGCCACAGTCCATTCTACCATCTCAGAATTCTACCACTTAATTCTTATGCATGTGTAGACCAGATCTCTCTTACAAGCAACTTGATCTGGATTGACTCCAAGTAGAGCCTGGAGATCTCTTAGAATTACAGTTGATTTACAGAGATCAGTTCTCCTGGAGAAGACAGCTGCTTTGAAGGGCAACCTCTGTGGCACTATACCCCACTGAGGTCCCTCTGCTCTCCAGATCCTCCCCTCCCATATGCTCTGCCTCCAAGTCTGTAGGAATTTTCCAACCCAGAGTGGGCAACCCACATAGGCCATTCTAACCAAACTATTTTCCCCTAATTTTTGAAGGCTTTATTGATGTGGTTTTATTCAGAATTTCCTCAGTCATTTGTAAACTGCCTTGAGGCCTCTTTTGGTGCACAAAGGTAAAAGTAGCAGGTAAACAAATAAATGCCTATTATTCCTTCCATCGCTTTCTCTCTAACTAAATTTAGTGATGTGATCAAGCAGAAAAGAATGGACTGGTAAACAGAACAGGAGCTATTTGAAAAGCTGTACAAATATTTGTTAGTTGTGTATTCATTTGAATCCAAGGTATTTAATTTTGACTCCTGGATATTCAGCCTGAATTGTAGCCTGAGCCGTTAATGGCTTTAAAGTCTGAATTATGGTTTAAGAATAAATATGTTCTCTTTCCATCGCTCCTTTAGTATGCTCGGCACTATACCTATGCTGATCCATTCCATATGTGGATGCACAATTTCCTTCCATCGCATTCATCACCATCCTTTTGGGGGAAGCGAAGACTTCATGAGCATGATACTCAACAGGTGAGTCATTCTTCCTGTGATAAATCCAAAAGTGTATGGAGTGAGAGAAAGTTTCAACTAAGAAGAGAAGAAGAAGAAGAGATTGGATTTATACCCCACCCTTCACTCTGAGTCTCAGAGTGGTTTACAAACTCCTTTCCCTTCCCCTCCCCACAACAGATACCCTGTGAGGTAGGTGGGGCTGAGAGAGCTCTGACAGAAACTGCTTTTTCAAGAACAGCTCTGACAGAACTATGGCTTGCCCAAGGTCCAGCAGCTGCATGAGGAGTGAGGAATCAAACCTGGTTCTCCCAGATTAGAGTCTGCACACTTACCCACTACACCAAATGCATGAAGAAACTTTTTGTTAGGTTTCTCAATACTTCCCAAAATGTCCGTCAATTTTCCAACTGAGTTTCTAAAAATATCTCCAGAAATGTTCTCCAAGGATCAGATTATTTACACTTGTTTGGTCTTTGCCTGAGATCTACAAAAGCAACTCACTGCAATTAAAATAGAGATCACTTGAACAAAGGGTAGCAGAACAGAGCCCTCATAATTTTACTATACATTGACACTCACCACTTGGAAGCTGTGAAGGTTCTGGACCAGTGTCTTGAGGCCAGTGTTCCCTCTAAGCTGAGTTATTGTGAGCTAGCACAGTTTTTAGCCTCCAGATCACACATTTTTGTCTTAGCTCAGGAAGAACGGCTCCAGAGCAAACTAATTTATTCCATAACTAAATCGTTCACTCACAACTTTGATGCCAGTAGCTCACAAAGTAGAATTTTTGCTCACAAGACTCCACAGCTTAGAGGGAGCATTGCATGAGGCTGTGGTCAAATAACCAAGGGTGAACAAATTAAAGGTTAATCTGGAGAAGATGGAGGTGATGTTGGTTGGGGAGGCAGAATGTTTGGCTGGTGTTGATCTACCAGACTTAGATGGGGTTAAGCTGTCTTTGGTAGACCAACTTAAGAATTTGGAGGTGCTCCTGGACTCAGCCTTCTTCACCCAAAGAGCGATTAACACATGGAATTCACTGCCATAGGAGGTGGGGGCGGCTACAAGCATGGACGGCTTCAAGAGGGAATTAGGTAAGCATATGGAGCAGAGGTCCATCAGTGGCTATTAGCCACAAGGTATAGATAGGAACTCTGGGGCAAGTGATGCTCTGTATTCTTGGTGCTTGGGGGTTGGTCAACAGTGGGAGAGCTTCTAGTGTCCTGGCCCCACTGCTGGACCTCCTGATGGCAGCTGGTATTTTTGGCCACTGTGTGACAGAGTGTTGGACTGGATGGGCCATTGGCCTGATCCAACATTGGCTTCTCTTATGTTCTTAATGGATAAACAGGTCAGCATTGTTGCCAAGAGCACCTTCTTTCAGTTACATCTAGCTTGTGTTTAGGCTTTCCTGACCTAGCTATACTGATCTATGCTTCCATAACCTCTAGACTGGACTCCTGTTGATATGCTGTACACAGGGCTGCCATTGAAGATGTCTTGGAAGCTTCACTCAGTGCAAAATGTAGCAGTGAGACTCCTGCCTGGAGTCAGCTGCTGGGAACACACAACTCCGGTGCTTTGTCAGCTGTGATGGTTACCTGTTTTTCCCTAGACCGATTCACAGTGCTGGCTGTTACATTTAAAGCCCTTCACACTTGCTGAACCTCATCTGCCGATACCCTCCAGTGTACCAGTTATGTACTTTAGATACCCTTCATCTTATGGTGTCCTCCCTTAGGACTATCTGTATGGGAACTGCAAGGTCTCAGGTTTTTCCCATGGTGGATCCAGTCCTTTGGGATGAACTACCAGAGGAGGGTGTTTTAACTCACCACTCAGGACAGGGAAGAAGGGAACTGAATGAGATTCAGTGGGAAAGCTCGCGGGATCCAACCTACTGTCTTACACTGAGAATAATAATGCAACCTCACAAAGTCATATAACAGAGAACAGTCATACCTGGAATTGGTAGCTGATATGGAAAGAGTTTTTAATTTTTTTGTCAAAAATCACCTATGTTAATTAAAAAAAATCTGAACCATGTACCAAATACTTATGAATGAAGAACCTCCATGCTGTGTCTTTCATGGATTTCATTTTTGTGGGCGTGCTCTAACAGCTTTGTGTTATCATCTTGGCTGTAAGCCACACTGAGCAGTCTCTGGAGAGTTGGTATATAATTTTTAAAATTAAAAAAATTATATGATAATAAGGACTGCAGTTAGAGCGATGTGGCGCAGGCAGTAAACCGCAGGGAGCAGTGGCGCAGGCAGTAAAACGCCTGCTTTAACAACACTCGAGCAGCCACTATGGCTGTTCGAGACCCACCGCGGTCGAGGTGAGCTCTCGACCCTAGTCCTAGCTCCCGCCAACCCAGCGGTTCGAAAGCAGACGTAAAATCTTAATGCGAGTAGATGAATGGGTACCCACCCTTAGAAGGGTGGGGAGCACCCTCCTCCTCTGATGAGGCGTGTGGATGGCAACGGCGGCAACGGCATCAATGGCGGATTATCGGTGGTGGAAGCGACGTGGGGTGGCGATGCGGCAGCAGCAAGCGGCAGCAGAGGAGTGATCCCCGGTGGCCAGCGGCGGGAACAACAACCGGCTGTCGTACAGCGAAGCACACAGTGACGTCATCCACAGGCGCGGCGGAGCCGAAAAGGATGCAGCCGGGGCCGGGAAAGGACGTAGACTGTGTGCCGGACCAAGTGCCAGAAGAAACAGCAAGTCAGCAAGACTACCGGGAATGAAGCAAGCCGAAGGACATCAGCCTCCACCAGGGTGCCGGTAGGCTGTCCCCCCCCTAGAAATAATGTGGCCTAAGTTAGGATATTCAATGTGATTAGCACTCCCTCAATGTAAACCACCCAGAGACCCCTAAGGGGGTTAGGGCGGTATATCAAGTCGAATAAATAAATAAATAAATAAATAAATAAATGAATAAATAAATGTCTTAGGATACTTCTTCAGAGTACTGGCAGAATCAGTGTTTTATTCTTTGCTCTGTAGAATGACTTTCAAAAAATTAAGTTGATGATGTTGGCTAATCCACCATCTTGGAGATAATTTATTGATGGTGTCATCCTTTTCCTTATGACTATTTATCTTCCCATCACTCCACAGTACGAATATTCGATGCCGGTGCACCCGCCTCCTCTGCCATCTCAGCAAACTCCCCTTCAGCCTCCTGGAATACAAGAGCAATTTCCCTTCCTACTGGCAAATCAAATTCCATATACTCCTAGGCAAATTCAACCCCAACAGTATGATATGCAGCCACCATTCCAGCAAAAACCATTCCTACAACCGGAAGGACGTCACCCAGTTGTTCAACAATTGCAGCTGCCAGACAGGCAGATGCAACAGGTTGGTTTTTATAGGCAGCTGACATATCAATCCCAAACCCAGTCATACTAAAGACAGTTTTCAGGGACTCCGGTGCTTGAACTAGGAACCTCATGGCACATGTTGGGGGACCTGACCAGAGAGCCTTTACTAGGTAAAGCCCCGGTGGATTGACTGTTTATATTTGCATAATTTTGATATGCATTTTAAAATGTGATCCATGCTGTATTTTATCTATGCCAATAAAGGTTGACTGACTGACTGACTATTAGGTACAGAGTAGAGTAAGAGTGTGCAACACTAGATATGGTAAGAGAGTACAACTCCTGTGACTGGCAGGCAGTATGAAGCCTCTAGTTTGGCCAGCCTAGGCTTAATTATAGGAGGGTGCCCTTTTAGTTAATAAAGTGTACCTCCTGCAGGTGCATTTTATGCTCTATGAGTTGGATCCATCCAGCTTTTCTGCTGGTGATAAAGGGAGAAGGGAGTCCCACTGGACCACCAAAAAGGCTATGCTGGAACAAAAGCAATGTGTGATAAGGACTATAATAAAGAGGGGAATTGAGAATGAGCTGGAAAAGTTGGTTGGATCCAACCCTATCTTGTTCAGCTCCAGGAGACTATTTTTAAGGACTGCTGCTAACAGCCCAGGAGAAGAACAGTAGCTGGATTAGAGAAGAAATTTTGGCCCTTTGGATTTTTAGGCATGTGAAAATTTCCAAATAGTGACCATTCCTCGAGAAATATAGGCCAAGATTAGACTTGATGGCGTAGAAGTAGAGCACTGGAAAAAGAAATGACTGACAGGAACTATAGTATTCAATCAGTTTGGGTTTTTAAAAAATTATTAGTACAAACAGAATGGTAATAAGGCATAATTTATATGAGGGATTACAAACCTTCTCTGTGTTGCTTGAAAAATCCTTCTAGTACAGTAGGAGAATTCCTGTCTAAGATAGGTCATTGAGCTTCTAAGTATGTATATGTTTCAATCCATACATTCAGTCCAATCCAGACAACAAAAAGACTGCTTTAAGTGCATTCACCTTTAAGAGTACATTAAGACCAACCATTGATCCAGCCTTTATTCAATTTAAGCCTTGTAAATTGTATGGTTTTAACCTATCTTCTTTTGATAATACAGTTATCATTTCAAGAATACTTGAGGACATTGGGTCAGACAGTAAGTATGCATTTTTATGGCATATCTCCTTAGTTCACTAATGTTTACTGAGTTTCATTTCATGGTGGATAAAGTAAATAAGAGTTGGCACATAGAAGTGGCTAAAAATGTGAACTTGGAAGATCCCCGTTCAGATTTCACCCCAGCGGTGAATTCGTTAGCTGGACTTTGGAAAGCTGTTATTTCCTCAACCATAAAACAGGAGGATAATAATATGAATCTACCATTCAAGGCTTTTAAAAGGACTACTATGACCTTTTGTGCACACTCGAATTACTCTTGATTTTCTTGGGAGTCAATCCACAATAATTGGAATCAGTTTGGTTAACGTTCTTCCACACGTCTCCCCCCCACCGTGCATTTTTCCAGTTGTGGAGTCAGTTTATTTTTTCTTCTGCATGTGCCTTCAATAATGAGGATTTTAAAGGAAAGGTACTGTTATCATCAGTGTTGTTATCAGTGGTGTGACAGCACCCCTCTTATTTTTTTTAAGTGATCCTAAAATAGAGATGTGGTTTTGTAGTATTGCAATGATAGTTTAAGCAGCTTCTCTGAATTCCCAGCTTTCATTTTTTAAAAAGTAAGTCTCTTTCCTCTTCCCTCACAGATATATGCCTTTTTCCTTATATCTCTGTGACAAAAGGTGATAGAGACTTACTTTTAAAAAACAGAAAGACAGCGGGGATTCAGAGATCCTCTTTAAGCCATAACAACACTATAGCATTATATTGCTATTTTAGGTCTTTAAAAACTGAAATAATGAATTGGGATGGGGTGGAGAGGGAGTAAATGATGAAAGTCCAGTAATTGAGAAGTGAGCTGGAGGTGGGTGGGGCAAAGAAAACAAATAGAAATATTACGCACTAGGAAAAAGATGACTCAAAACCGGCTTCCAATTCAACCCCAAATTGGGATAAAAGTAGTCTCAAAAGAGCTGGGGGAAATGAGGGGGGGGGAACACCTGAAGTGAAAATTAAAGGCACAAAAATGCATGTGGAAATCAGGGGATAAAGTGAAGCAGTATGGGGCCAGAACTGACACAAAAAAAATCCCATGCAGAAAAGCACTAAAAAAATGTGTATTAGGTGAACACTGAAACAGCATGGTTCTGCACAATAAGCTCTTGTGCAAACAATACTTATTTACAGTTAAGTCATTGTTATTTGTTCCTTTCATTTTTTTATTACTTTACAAAATTTATATCTCTTTTCTGCCCTCACAAGGGTCACTAGGCAGCTAACAAATGAAAATATACATAGTAAAACCACATTTTAAGACCATTAAAACCAACCCCCCAAAATTACAACCAAAGTTAAATATATACAAAGACACAAAGTCAACCATGAGAATCTTGGGCAGGAAGGAGAGATCACTGACAGAATGCCAAACCCAACAAAAATATGTGAAGGTTAACTTTCTTCTATACTTATGCATATATCGAAGTACCTGCTCTGTGTACGTTTAATTTATGCCCTCATTCAACTCTTTTCTACTTCTTCTCTTTGCAAAGATCTACCCAGGTTTGCTCACAACCCCACAGGACCCAGTACAACAGCCACAGCAACAATCTGTAAGTTCACTCTCCACATATTTCACACACGGTAGCCCCAATACAGTCACTGTTTCTGGGTACATTCATTAGGGTTGCCTGGTCCCCACTGGCCACTGGCAGGGGATGGCAGGGTAGGGTTGTCAGATCCAGGTTGGGAAACTCCTGGAGATCTGGAGATAGAGTCTGGGAAGGGCACGGACCTCAATGAGTACAATGCCATAAAGTCCACCTTTCAAAGCATCCATTTTCTCCAGGGTAACTGATCTCTATAGTCTAGAGATGAGCTGAAATTCCAGGAGATAACCAGGTTCCCACCTGGAGGCTGGCAACCTTATTCATGCCTCAGGGGAGGGTTAGGATCACTTTGACTGGTCCTGTTCTCTCCCCCACCACACCTGCATTTTTGCCTGAGCCACAGGCAGCAGTTCCCACCAGTCCTACTGGGAGGTGGGGTGAATCCTACAAGCTTGACTCTGCTGTATGGGGTTGTTTCTACCTGAACCGAATTCCCATGCAGCAGATGACTTTCTTCGCAACTGGAGGGGGGGGGGCATGCTGCATTGCCTGAAGATCTATTACAAGACTATACTGCTGCAAGACCAAGCAGCCAATGGCCAGGATGACCAGATGCAAAATGCTATAAGAATACAGGTGGTGAGGGTGGAGGTGGAGAACAGTCTGCTTTTATTTATTTTATTTTATTTTATTTATTTAGACATTTTTACCCCGCCCTCCCCATCTGGGACGGCTGGAGTGCTACACAGCACACCTCCCTGTTAACACAAGGCTTTTTCTGATGTTACTTCAATCATGAATGTGTTACTGCTTCATATGTTACACCCAGCCAAGTTAATTCTGAAGCCACACCTGCTTAGATAACTAAAGGATTATCTTGTCCAGAAGCCCCCCCTCCCCTCCCCCAAACCCAGCCCTATCGATGGGCAATATACATTCAAAGAAACTAGATTTTGATACGAATAATAAGGCTTAACTTGGTCAAGATGGACAGAAATATTCATACAATGGAAGATCATAATCAGTGACATGCTTGATTGTATCTATATTACACTAAAATTACTGTCATCAGTTCTCTAAAAGAATCCTGGGAAATGTACTCTGGTTATGTGCTGAAAATTCCTTGTTGGAGGGAATGAGTTTAACCAATGTAAACTGCATAGACGAGCTGTCTTCGAACATTTTTACATGGCTGTAATTGAGGACAGGATGCTGACCGAAGTGGGCAGTCTGTCTGATCTAAACTGGGTATTTTCTCTCCACTCTGAATATCCTACAGTTTTACATCAAAATGACAAATAGCAACCGTCTCCTAAGCCAAACTCTAGTCATTAAACCGATCTCTCTCCTTTGTCTAGATTTATCCCAGTATGTACTACCTGTCTTATGCAGCAAACCAAGGAGTAAGTATCTGACATTTATATACAACTGATGGATGAAATTTCCACCATTATGATGGTTTAGGGGGGGGGTTTGCAAGGACCAGGTGCTGGAGTACATCTCTGTGTGCTCTCCCCACAAGACATGTGGAATCCCCCCACAGAAATTGTCCTATCCAGCATCAGGACAAAGGAAAAAAATTCCCTCTAGTACAATACTATCCCCAAGTACAGCTCTTTACATTTATCCCCAGAGTTAAAAATGAAAGGGAACCCTCAGGGATGGTAATGAAGGCCGTAGGTTACTTGTTTCCCCTACCCTGTGTTCCTGGGCACAGATTTACTGTGTTCTACAAGGACAGTTTCAGGTGGGCAACCGTGTTGGTCTGCAACAGAGGACCAAGATTCACATCCAGTAGGGTTGCCAAGTCGGTAACTGAGCCGCAGCGGGGGACTCCCGGCTGGCGGCTGGACTGCGCGTGCTGCATGCACGTCACCCGGAAGTGACATGACGCCACCGGGCATGCTGGGGGCGGGGCCATGACCATCCGAGGTAAAACCATAGAGTTTGCCCTCGGATGACCGTGGCCCCGCTCCCAGCGTGCCCGGTGTCGTCACGTAACTTCTGGGTGACGTGCACATTGGGGTGGAATTCCCCCCGGGGCCCGATCCGCCGCCGGTGGGGAACAGGCCTCTGGGGCAGGGGGTTCCCCACCCCCCGGGGGGACTTGGCAAGCCTAAGTAGCATCTTTAAGACCAGCAAGACAAACAAGTTTTCCATGAAGGTATCTGACAAAGAGAGCTTTGACTCTCAAAAGCTTATACCCTGGAATGTTAAATATACATCACTATTGGCATTACTATTTTTAATAACTTGGTTGTGTTGTTTTTGGTTATATATGAATTTTTTTAAAAAATTGGTTAAAAATAAGGTTATACCGTGGAAATCTTGTTGGTCTTTAGGTGCAGCTGTACTTGAATTTTGTTCTATAACTCACTGGATCTTATCTGCACAGCTCTACCATTTCAGCTGTATAATCCCCTTCTTTTGTAAGTCATTGTAAAATATGACAAAGCCACAAAATCCAGGCAGTGTGTCCTTTTTTAAAAAAGTAAAAAACAAATGCAGCTATTCAGATGTCAGGGATTTAGTATTTGCTGAAATTATCATGAGTCTATGATCAGAAGCTATGCATTTCAGCTTTTAATTTGAATGTAAAGATTATAAATGTGTCCCATACAGGAGCATAATAGAATGCATGTGGTTCTCTAATTGTTGTTGTTTACTTGTTTTTATGTCATGTTATTTAATCCTGTTAGCCACCTTGAGCCTGCTTGTCAGGCAAGGCGGAGTATAAATACAAATAATAAATAAATAAATAAACTTGTTCACTATACAGCAATTTCTCAGAGTCAACGAAAGAACATAACGTACAATCCTATGTAGAGTTACTCCAGTATCAAAGAGGTCAGACAGCATAATTTGGCACAAGATTACACTGCTAGTTGTATGGAGTTATATTTTCATATGTGGGTTAAGATATCTGTCTGCCTCCCCATCACATGTTATCTCACCCTTCCTCCAGGGAGCTTAGGGTAGCATACATGGTTTTCCCCGCCATTTTTTATCCTCAGAACAACACTGTGTGAGAGGTTATGACAGTAATCCTCAATGGTGCCATAGTTTATGGTGCCCAATTGCTAATTTCCCAAACACCTCTTCCCTGAAGCAAAGGGCCAGTCCTGTCTATCTTTTACCATGATGGAACTGGTGGAGATGCTTCAAAAGACCTCAGGAAGCATCACCTCTGAATTTGCAGGGAGCAGTCATTTGGAAACTGCTGCCCCTCTCAGAGGTGGATGCTTCGTTTGGAACCTCCTAACATTTTGTAATTGCCCTGCCATTTTATGATTTGTTGTTCCTCATAGGACATATGTTTTGTGGTGGCACCCACCATTCTTTCTCAGAATTCCAGAAGTGCCCACAGGATCAACCAAATTGACTTCCTGTGGGTTACTGGGAAAAAGAGTAACTGACCCAAGGTCATCTAATATGCTTCATGGCCTTGGGCCCAGGTCTCCTTAGTCCTAGCCTAACAACTACACTACACTGGCCTGCTGTCTATATCATGAAGGGGTTTGCTAATCTCCAGGTGAGGCCTGGAGTTCTCTCAGATTTCCAGCCCACAAATAACAGTTGGCCTGAAAAAAATGGCGGCTTCAGAGGGCGGGCTCTGTGGCATCACATCTCCACTGAGCTCTATCCCCTCCCCAAACTCCTCCCTTCCCTGGCTCTGCCCCCAAATCTCTAGAAATGTTCCATCCCCAGAGCTGGCAACGCTCGTTCTAAAACAAAGGAGTTTTCACAGTATGGCCCCGGTCACACAAGAGGTTTTGGGCCGGTAGAGGGACGGAACGGATGCGCGGCAAATGGGTGTGATCCCACAGCAACATCTGGGAATCGTTGCCCGGCCGTCCCTGATCCGTCCCTCCCGCCCAAAACCCCACACCAAAAAAGAACTACCTACTTGGGTGGTTCGTCCTGAAGGGCCGCGGCAAGTGCGGCCGTGGGATCGCCGGCGCGTCCTTGCGCCGGCGCATCCCATGCTCCTGGCCGAACTGCACATGTGTGAGCATGCGCAGTTCGTCAGCCTCCCCTTACCACCGTCGCTTTCTCCCCGGCATCTGATCATGCCGGGGAGCGATGGTGCTGTGGCTCAGGGGATCCATGGGATCCTGCCGCGGCATCTCTTTTTTGGTGCGGCTTTTAAAAGCCGCACTTTTGACGGTATTTTTCCTGCCGTGTGGCAGGGACCTATGTAAATTTGGGCTGAAACAACTCTTTGCTGATATATGGTTTGTTTACATATTCCTTAGGCTGCTCCTGCCACATTAGGAATAGTAAGCTCAGAAGAAATGCAGGTAGGTAAAAAACAAAAAGGTTTTGCACTTCAACTGTGTCAGGATCAGCGGTTTCTCTCTCCAAAGATGTCATACTACAAATAAAAAAGTCCTAACACCCTGCATACAAGCGGAATCAGACAGATTTTCAGCTAAAGTGACTGTCATTTGCTCAGGGGAAGTGGCAGGCTTTGAATCCAACCCCGGGTTTAATTATTGGGGGTAGGGATGCCAGCTTCCAGGTGGGACTTGGGGGTCCCCTGGAATTACAGCTCTTCTTCAGACTACAGAGATCAGTTCCGCTAGAGAAAATGGATGATTTGGAGGGTGGACTCTATGGCACTGTTACCTACTGAGGTCCCTGTCCTCCCCAGGCTCCATCCCCAAATATCCAGGAGTTTCCCAACCTAGAGCTGACAGCCTTACCAGACACACCCTGAAGGTGGCCAGGGGGGACCTGGCAACACCTGGATGAACTGAAATGATAAAACAAGGTGTAGAAACAAAATGTAAATGCAAAAACTAGAAGCAGCAGACAAGCATAGGATAATAAGCAATGGCGGCCTTTAAAAACTGTATCAGCAGAGCAGACATACCTGTCTCCTGGAAAACATCTGACGAGAATGCCAAAAGTGAAAGAACCAAGAGTGCTTCTTGGGGCAAGGAATTCCGTCGCCCTTGCTGTGATGCTGAAAAGAAGCTTTCTGGTGGCCCTTCCCTTTCACCTCAGTGATCACACAGAACAGGGCACCAACCGCAGACCTCTGAGCAGAAGTCATCTTTAAGGAAGACCTTGTCCTAGGCCCTTTCTCAAGGTCTGAACAACCTGGACTGGGCCCAGGAACATATAGGAAGCCAGTGAAGTTGACTTAGCTCTGGCCTGGCATGCCAATCATTGTGGGTCCCGGTTATGACCTTGCCTGCTGCATTCTGAAGCAACTGAGTGTCCAGCATTCTTCAGTGGCAGCACCCAAATAGACTGCATTACAGCAGTCTAACCACAATACTGCAGAGTTATTCAACTCTGGCCATTCTGTTTACCTGTTGTGCTCCTAATCAGATAATCAATGCTATTTTCAATAATCATACTGGGACTGGATGCTTCTGGATCTGTCTTTTAGCACAGGAGGCCAGGTGCATGGCACAGGTGAATAGCTGCTATAATGACACGGACAAGTCACTGTCCATGAATAATTACAGGGTGGGCAGTGGGGAAGCCCACCTGCTATGGAAAAGATGGGGAGGAGGATCATACATCCTACACAGCAGTCCCCCTCACTGCCAGAAGTCATTTGGGGAGTAGAAATTGGGCTTGGAAGAAATGTGGCAGACAGACTTCCTCCAACTTTGTCCCCCCCCCCAATTTGGCCTCCTAACATGCCTGCATTTGGCACGCTGGCTTTACAAATAGAGAGAGAAATTATATTCTTCCATGCCAAAGATTTTTTGTATTGTGGAATCAATGAGATCCATGCTTTAGTTATCCAATTTCTACTGATCTAGCTATAAAGACTGAAATCCTGAATGAAGAAAAAAGACAGAGGCTGTTGATACAATCATAATATCAAAGAAAACTCATGCAAAAGCTATTATAAACATGAATGGCATGCCAAGGAGTTCAAGGAATTTACAGACCAGAATAAAAAAAGTAAAACAGGCCAATCCAGAGACACGCACTCCCTTATAAACCACATTGATGTCTACAGGAGAGATTAGCAGAGTTGTCCTAAGCAAAGTTACACCCTTCTAACTCTATTGAAGGGCTTAGAAGGGCATAACTCTGCTTAGGATGTCACAGTTAATCACCTGCTTAATTCTATTGAGAACTAGGAGATCTAAAAGTGCTCCACTTTACTGGTTTGTTTTTTTCCAGAGGGTTTCATAGATCGCTACTATTGATTTCAGCCTGTCTGGAGTTCTGCCATTGATGCAGTAGAACAATGCAATAAGTATATTAATTTAGATGTGAATGTAATTAATTTGGTGATGCTTCACCTACACATGGTCCCTTTTTGCAGGTTTTGAATCCATCTGCCTTCTACTTGTTGCATAAAAATGTATATACATTCTCCAAATGAGTCTGTTACTCAGATGAAGTGAATTAACTACATATTCTTTCTGTGCTAATCTGCCAGGGAACGATGGGTTATATCAAGAGGTGTTTGTAGTTATATCTACTCTGAGAACAACATCTACTCAAAGAGCAGGGCAACTGTCATTTGTGATGCACTTTGTTGGACATGGCATACAGCCTGTGGACTATTTTCCTCTTGGGAGCAGGAGCTGTCCTGCCCCCAACTCCCATTGCCTGCCTCCGCTCTAGCAGCTGGTGGGAGAAAAACTAAGTGAAAATAGCCATTAGTGTGATGGTGTTATGTCACTTCCAGTGGAAACCCAGAAGTGACATCATGCCTTTCTGGGAATCACCAGAAACTCTATGGTAAAACCACAAAATTTCTGGCAATTCCTGTAGAAGCATAATGTCACTTCCAGGTTTGTCCTGTAAGTAATGTGGCACCGTTGCACAAGTAGTGTTCCCCAGCGTCCCAACATCCCCAGACTCTCTCTGATTATCAGTGGGGGGAGGAATTAAGCACAGATGATATGGGGGGAGGAATTAAGCACAGATGATATGGGGGGAGGAATTAAGCACAGATACCATTTTCAGTGACAGATACACATAGAACTGCCTTGGGAGTTCAAGGGCAGGTACAAGCATATTGCAAGGGCAGGTACAAGCAGAAAAACCAGTGCAAACATTTAAACTGGGCTTCCAGTTTGGATGAAATACTCATCATTCCCTGATAAGCAATGTTAAAACAAATAATTTGAAATAGTTGTGGTGATTCATTAAATGTGTCAAAATATTTTTCCAGGGCGGTGGGCTTGGTGCACCAGCCTATCGTGCCATGAGCCCAGATCTCTTTTCCATGGGTGCTGGATTTGGAAGCCCACCACAGAACAGACTAGGGCAGCCAGGTGACTACACTGTAGAAGACGATCAGCTTGGAATAACAGAACAGCCTGAAGTTCAAGGAGGAGCTAAACAGGCCGCTAACCCTTCAGGCAATGGGAACAACGTCGTTGTCTCTGTAAATGGCAACAACCCAGGAGGTGCTCTGTCCAACAGCAACCTGATGAACCCCGCTGGGCAGAGTAAAGGACCTGGAGGCATGCCCCAAGCCACTGTAAACCCACTAGCGACTCAAGGCCTCCCCGACAGCTTCATCCCTTTTGAGGCCGACACTCCTATGCCGCTGGATCCCACCATGTACCCTGATGCCATATACACAGCCCAGGCAGGAAATGAGGTTGGGCGGCCACAGATAGGTCAGGACGGATGGCATTTTCAAGAACCCTGAATAGCCCTTAAGGAACATACCAGGCCTGTGTATTATCTTGCAGAAATTACCTGTGCCTGATGCACTGGTTTAGGACTATTACACTTCTGTTGAATGGGCACCAAAGCATCACATGTGCTAATATAAATATATGCAGCTTGCAGCCGCGATGATATAACCTTTATTTTGTGTTTTACATTTCACATTTGGAAAAGCATGGGAGGTGCCAGATGATGGATAGCTAAAATATATATTTTTAAAGAAATAGGTTCTCAACTAGTGTTTGCCGAGGTTTTGTTCCTTTGTTTATGCCCCTTTAGCTTCCATATGCTCTAAGCCCTTGCATGACTGCTGTTTTGAATAATGATATTATTATTTATGAAAGCTTTCGCTTTAGAGACCAGATATGCTCTCAAGGTTTATAAGCAGTTTCATGAAACTGGAGTTTATGGTTGATACGTGTCTCCGACTCTGATTAGATGGCTCGGTGCATTGCGTTGATTTACTCAGGCAGTGTGCAATAAACCTTTATTTAACCATGTTAATGTTTCTGTTGCTTTCTTTTTAAAAAATAGTCTTGATTAAATGAGAGAGTATCACGGCCAGGATGTTTACCCGTCTGTACAATTTGTAACTGAGGCTTCTTGAACGCCTCCTTTCCTAAACACTCTCTATCGTTTTCTTACTTTACCCTATACACCCACACAGATTTACTTCTAAGTTCCAGGCCAGCATCTAGTTTTGTCAGGCGGCCTTTTTGAGAAGGAATCAAGTGGGGGGTGGATGAAAGCTAAGATCCCAACCCCTCTCTTGTGCATTGTTGCAGGTGTCATACCCCTTTTCAACATAGGGATGCCAGCCTCCAGGTGGTACCTGGGGACTCCCTGGAATTACAGTTTATCTCCAGACTACAGAGATCAGTTCCCCTGGAGAAAATTGGAGCTTTGGAGGGTGGACTCTGCGGCACTGTACCCCACTGAGGTCCCTGTCCTCCCCCCAGGCTCCATCCCCAAATCTCTCAGAGTTTCCCAACCTGGAGCTGGCTACCCTAACCCACCTGCCACCACCAGTGGCCAGGGCACACCTGGCAATCCTACTCCACATCTAGTTTTACACCTGGGGAGACCACGTAATAAATACCCTTTGTGGGTCCAAATTTGGCTCCAGGTTGACTGCTCGTTTGTGGATGCTGCGATAGCACACTCCCAAAACTGTGATTCCTCTGCATGTAATTTGTCATTAATTAATTAATTAATTAAATTCTATTCTTGAACCGCCCTTCCCCAAAAAGACAGAGCTCAGGGTGATGTACAACATCATATCATATAATACATCATTAAAAAGACATTAAAACCAATAAAACACAGCAGTCTGCCTGAAAGATGGTGCTAAAAGTCCCAGTAGTGCCGCTGCCTTACGGGGAGGCCGGGCGTGGGAGTGCCAAGAAGACGGAGTGCCAAGAGTAAGGGCAGCAATGTGACATAAGAGTTATTTTGCTGGGTCAGAGTAAGTTCTGTCTAGTTTTTCATTCTAAAGATGAACACACATTTTTTATTTTTTAAAACTTGATTCAGGGTTTTTGTTTGTTTGTTTCAGTCCCCATCATAAATATATACCTGCCTGATTTGTATATCAGTAAAATTGTCTGAAAAATAGGTCTGTTTTTATTGCCCTCATGGTCACCCCATCCCACAAAGTGTAACACACATTGGGAAAATATACAGAAAAGGGAAAGCAAAATAGGATTTGGATTGGAGCGCTTTACATGCAATGCAAAGCTAAAGAGTCTGGGGCTTTTAAAAAAAAACAGGAGGGGGTAACATGGGGTTAGACATGATCAGGAGAAGGAGAAAGGAACATTTCCCCCTCCCATAATGCTAAAACTCAGAGGAACCCAATGAAATGGATGTGCAGTAGATTCAGTACAGAAGCACAACACATAATTTATGGGATTCACGGCCTCAAGAAATGGTGGTGGTAACGTGGTTTTAGTATGGAAGAAGAAGAGATTGGATTTATACCCCACCCTTCATTACCCAAAGGAGTCTCAGAGTGGCTTACAAACTTCTTTCCCTCCCTCTCCCCACAACAGACACCCTGTGAGGGAGGTGGGGCTGACAGAGTTCTGGCAGAAACTGCTCTTTTTCAAGAACAGCTGTGCCAGAAGAACTATGGCTTGCCCAAGGTCATCCAGCAGGTGCAAGTGGAGGAGTGGGGAATCAAGCCCAGTTCTCCCAGATTAGAGTCCGCGCACTTAACCATTACACCAAACTAGTGGTTTGGAACTAGACAAATTCATGAAAGACAGAACTTCCTCCATTTTGTGTGTGGCACCCTCCCCCAGCTAGGTGCTAGAACCAGCTTCTCTCAGTGTGTGGGCTTTTCTGCATGTTCCAACTCACTCCTGGTTTTCTTTGCAGTTGACTCATAAGCATTGGAATTGGTTTGGGCAGGGTTCATCTGCTTGTCTGACCTCCCTCTGCGTTTTCACAGTTGTGGAGTCAGTTGATTTTTATTTTATTCTGCACTTCCATTCAATAATGAGGATTTTCAAGGGAGGGTGCTGTTGTCATTGTTGGGTTCATTGGTGGCATCACACCGCCCCTCCCTTTAAAAAAGGCACTAAAATATTGATATATTGCTAGAGCATTGTAACAATAGTCTTAGGAAGTTCTCTGAATTCCCAGCTTTCATTAAAGAAAAGTCTCTATCCCCCTCTCTTGAGGAGCTATAAGGAAAAAAAAGAGTTGGTTTTATACCCCTGCCCTTCTCTACCTAAAGGAGTCTCAAAGTGGCTTACAATCTCCTTCTCTTCCTCTCCCCACAACAGACACCCTATGAGGTAGGTGGGGCTGAGAGAGCTCTGAGAGAACTGCTCTTGAGAGAACAGCTCTGAGAGACCTGTGAGTGACCCAAGGGCACCCAGCTGGCTTCATGTGGAGGACTGGGAAATCAAACCTAATTCTCCAGATCAGAGTCTGCCGTTCTTAATCACTACACCAAACTGGCTCTCCATGAGAGAAACATCTCCACGAGAGAAACAGCTAGAGATTTACTTTTTAAAATGAAAGCTGAGAATTCAGAAAACCTCTGAGGTCTATTGTTACAATGTTCTAGCAAAATATTGACAGTTTAGTTCTGTTTCAAAAACAGAAAACAAAACCACTCATCTTCAGGGTGGGTGGGGAGGAGGGAGGGAGTTGTTTGACCACAACACTCCAATCATTGAACAGTGGGCGGGAAGTGGGTGGGAGTGGGTGGGACAAAGAAAACCAACAGAGATCTTATGCAGGAGGAAAAAGACAACTCAAAACCAGCTTTCAGAAAAATATTTGGGAAAAAGCGGAGGAATTTCAGACAGACAATATAATCCGGAAGAGGAACAGTTCCCAAATGGTTTCTGGTCTGTCATTTCAGACAGAACCGTTTTAAAACCAGTTCCCTACCGGAATATATTTTTAATTTCAGACACAAACGCTTCTGTCCCATTTAGGAAATGGGGCTGAAGCATTTTACCTGTCAACCGCTTCCAAGTAGTCTTCCATTTCCTCTCCCAGTTCCGATGCGCTTTTTCCCGCCGTTTTTCGCCCGCGCGGGCAATCTCCGGCTTTTCTTTTTAAAAAATGTTTGCTTTATAACGGAACAGCAGCATATCAACACCATTGGAATGCCTGGAGTGTTTTATTATAGTGCTATAACCAGGGGTCATTTCGTAGAAAAAGAGCTAGGGGAACTCATTAGCATAACTCATTAGCATATGCCACACCCCCTGACATCAGGAGCCCGGTGGTGGACCTGCAAGGCCAGCGGGAGTGCGAGGAAGCCCCGCCAAGGCCCTCCCTGGCCCCAGGCAGGCAGGGGTGGGGAGAGGCGGGGAGGAAGCAAGTTACCCTCCCTCTTCTCCTGCCTCCTCCTGGCTGAATGAGGGCCGGAAGCAGAACGGCCGGAAGCAGGGGGCGGGGCTTCGTCATGTGCCCCGCCCCCCGCACCTCACCCGGGGGAACTGCGATCCCCCACGATCCCCCCGAATTGACCTCTGTTTATAACGCTATAAAGTGAACATTCTAAAAAAAAAAAAGCCGGAGACCGCCCATGCGGGCAAAAAATGGCGGGGAAAAACCGGGGAAAAGTGTTGCAGTTTGAAATGGCAAACCGCTTCAGATCCAGCTGTTTACCAGAAGGGGAAAGCCATGTGTGAAATGGCAGCCCTATACCGGTTTACTCCATGACGGATCAAAAATGGCTTCAAAACGGGTTAAAAAGGGTAATGTGAAATTCCTCCCGTTCTCAAAACAACCAGGAAAAATGCCCCCCCCCAAAAAAACGAAGTCAAAACTAAAGGCACAAAAATACATGCGAAAATCAGAGGATAAACTGAAGCAGGATGGAGCCAAAACCGATGAAAAAAACCTGTGAGGAAAAGCCCAAAGTTGCATCTGGGCCTGTAAAGAGGTTTCCAACCATGACAGAGATCCAGCAAGAGAAGCAGAAACAAACCTAATCCAGTCATACTAAATGGAGGGGTGTGTGTGTTGTCCCAGAGAGAAACATCACCCCAGCAAGGACTCTTGGTAATTCATCTGTTTGCCTTTAGCCACAAGCAGAACCTGTTGCATTCACATTTCCCACGCAAAGGTTTGCTTCAAATGGGCACACAAATGGCAGAATTTAAACTTGCATTGCCCACCAGAAGCCCCTGTTTTTCATGATCAGACCAAGCTCTTTAGTCACTGAACCAGTAATGGTGTAAGGGAAGTATTGTCCTTATGTTATTTTAATTCATCTTTGACCTTGAATCAAATGTGGGGTAATTTCACGTGAACATGGTTCTGGTTCCACCTTGTTGTCAACACACATCTTCATATGCATTGATTCTTTCTTGCTCAACACTTTTTGTTCTACAGAAAACTTTTATATGCTACCTACTCCCAGCCTGTCCTCATCTTAATCTTAAATACTTTGTGTCTCAGGTCCATTACTCATAATATATGGTGGCCAAAATATAGATGTGAGTTATTAAGCACTGCAAAAATCCACTCTGGCAAGCATCTGGTAAGGCAAAACAGCCTCCTATTCCCATTTAGTGCTGATGTGCCCTCCATATCACCTACTTCCTCTATCAATAGTTAATTTGGGATTCAGTTAGTTCTGCACTGTTTAGATAGACATATAGTGTCAGTGGTCTGCTAGCAAGGGTTAATTGAACAAGGTCGATTACCCCTGTCCAGAACACCCTAAGCTTACTGGCTGGAAGCCATAAAAACAAGTGTTTCTCAGCAAATGCATTTCTCTAGTTTATACTGGAGACAAGAGGCAAATCCCCCAATAGCCAGACCTTCACATATTACAGGCTACAATCACATTTCATCTCGGTGTGGTGCATTTTCCTTACATGTTCCTTCCTTTTACATGCTAATCAGGGGTCATTTCGTAGAAAAAGAGCTAGGGGAACTCATTAGCATAACTCATTAGCATATGCCACACCCCCTGACATCACCGGAAGTGTGTCATAAGGCCACACCCCCTGACATCACCGGAAGTGTGTCATAAGGCCACACACCCCGCCCCCAACGGTCCCAGCCGCCGCCAGCCTTGCAGCTCCACTGCCGAGCCCCATGAGGGGCCCGGCGGTGGACCTGCAAGGCCAGCGGGAGTGCAAGGAAGCCCCGCGAAGGCCCTCCCTGGCCCCAGGCAGGCAGGGGTGGGGAGAGGCAGGGAGGAAGCAACTTACCCTCCCTCTTCTCCTGCCTCCTCCTGGCTGAATGAGGGCCGGAAGCGGGGCAGCCGGAAGCAGGGGGCGGGGCTTCGTCATGTGCCCCGCCCCCCGTACCTCGCCCGGGGGAACTGCGTTCCCCCGCGTTCCCCCCCGAAATGACCTCTGATGCTAATTAAGGAATTACTTTATCATAGTTCTTTGATGGAATGCCAGTCATCTTCAGTGGTATGATCACAAAGTCCTCCAAGGAAGATTTCTCTCTCTCAACACCAACAAAACGCGTATAAAGCACTGTCTCATTTCCCTGGTTTGCAGTTGTGGCTGGTGTATCTTTAGGATGGAAAATGGCACAGAAATGCCAATGGATTTGAAGTTTAACTGGAATCATTATTATCTAAATCTGTCTAGTTTGTTTTAGTCAATAGTAATTCCAAGGGTTAAAGCTATTTTGGAGATTTCAGGATGCACACAAGAGTTGGTATAGAGTGTTTCATAACTATATTCAAATTTAGGGTTGTTTGTTATTAATAGTTGCAGGTTTGGGTGGAAAGAGCACAGAATGCTAAAGATGTATTTTACTGCATGTATTGGTCACTTGTAATTTGATGTTGTCATTTTTGTGTTCTATTCTGTCCATGATTATACTTGTGAATATGATATAAATAAAGAAAATTTAAAAAAAAAGAAAAGAAAAAGAAAATCTGACTGGCACAAAATGTGACTAGCTTATAATTTTGAGTGAAACAAAAAACAAAAAGACCTGCATACAGGGCCAGCCAGACTACCAAGAAAATGTAGGTGACTGTCTATGATGCCAGATTTTGAGGGGCACGAAAAGGGTGAGAGGAACCCTCTCTACTGGCTTGAAGGGAAGTGCAGCATTAACTGGCTTCTAGAATCTCCAAATCTGTTCACCTTGGGCTGCAGTCACAAGCGCCATTTCAAGTGGAGGGGAAGTGTCCCTATTTCCTCTGGAGGAATTTGATTCACAGTTGCGAGATCACACGTCCCTTTGTGCTTTGGGCTCAGCCCGTCACTGTGTGATCAGACACTACCATGTGCGAGTGGTTTTTTTTTGCCATTTGTTTCCCATGCGCATAAATGAGGAATCGCACTTCCACACTGAGGGTTCCCTATGGAGTATGTGATTATGCATCACGAGTGGCATTTTTGGTTCCCCATGCATTCATTGCACATGGCCAGATGTCTGAACATGGGGGAGTGTGCACAGAACGGATTTGGCATTCTGAATAGGCAGATCTGTTCCCGCCACTAGGGAGGGTTAAAAATTTTTTTTGCCTATATGTGGGCAGGCATATACACGCCCATGCACCCTTATGCGTGTGCATGCATTTTGAAAATTTTCTGGGCAGCACACTCTGTAGCTGAGGCGCTGCAGTAATGTGGATGCTTGACCACAGGATGTCCACATGGGTAACATGCAGCAGGGTGTACTGTCTGGATAATATGTCCCACAACACTTTAAACTGGTATAATTAGAGGCAGCGCCATATCTCATCAAGCTGCCAGTCTGACCACAGCTTCTGTTTCTGTGGCAGAGCAGCATGGGGTGCCGACGACTGTGGGACCTTTCCCAGATGTTGCTGTCCGATTGTGCCCTTTAGATCCATCAGGCATTCACAGCTATGTCGGATCTAAAGGTGCATGTGACCTCAACCTTGGACTCCTATACTTGCCATGATGAAAAATGGAGGGCTTTTGAAGAGCTTATCTATTTTTATTTTTACTTTGTTCACTTTGAATGTCCAGTAAGTAAAATGCTCAATCCAGACTTCTCACTTTTCTTTCTGTAGGGGGTGGGACAAAGTTATAGTTCACCTAGGGCACCAAAACACCATGTGCTGGATCTGCCTGTATACAAATCATATTTATTTATATATGTTAAATATTTATATGCCCACCTTTCTCCTGAGCATCTCAGGACCCACCTTATGTCCCTAACTTAACAGTATTATGGTATATAATGGTTGCCTCACTCTACTGGAGACATACACACGAAAACACTTCACTCATGTCCATGCCTCAGAAAAAATTCACAGACACCCAGAGGATAAATTAATCCTTGTGGGGTAATTTATGGACTGAGCTCTATTCGTCTTCCACCGATCTCCACTGTGGTATCAGAGAGCTACACAAAATGGGACATGAGATAAACAGGCTCCGCAAATGCTTTCTTTTCTATATGAGATTTTCTCAGGGATTAATACTCTATTTGGAATACAGAAGTCATTCCATGTCAAGCAGGGGACAGAATGGCAAAAAAGTGAATACACTCTCTTCACATCTTAAAAGCTGTATCTGCAGAAACATAGCCAGTCTTGAAGAAAAATAAGGGAACAGAGATAAGTTTCACACTCTGTCCAGCTACTTTGGAGACATCCCAGTCAGGATATAGTTCACTGGAATCATCTAAACTCTACAGTGTTCACTTTCCAATGAATTCTCATTGGGTTGGGATCAATTTACTCCTGTCCATGTGTTTGGATTAAAGTAGCTCTTTTTTAATAGCCAGTTTGGGCAAGTAAGAGCAGAAAGACTGTGCATTCTTGTCATCTGTGGAGTTTTTTTCAAAATAATCAATGTTTAACCTTATTTGGGTGTACCATAGCACACTAAAAAGACTCTGATCCTAATTTTGGCTTATGTTTCTCAATATTTTCTATGGTGGGTATTTGGGAATGTTGACACTGTAAGGATTGTTGAAATTTGTTGAAACTGGGGGGATTTGTGAATGTTAAACACAGGTAGGGGGCACCACAACACAATGAGGGGAGAAATCCCAAAATGGCTGCCATGAAGGTTGGATCCACTGGAAGGTTCAACAAAATGTTTGCCAGTCACAAGCCAAACATTCCCTTGTGATGAAGGCAGCTATTTCCAAGTGGGTACTCCCTGCAGACAAAGAGATGCCTCCTGGGCTCTTTTGAAACACTTCTTATTCTTGTGAAGTGGCTTTAAGGAAGAGATGCATTGGGCAACAAACAGGTGAGTGCTGACATATACATTGGCAAGTGAAATGATGTCCACAGTCACTGTGTTAGGGATCACAGGTATAGTGAAATGCAACTCCAACTCTGACCAAAAAAAAATGACTTCAGTTGTTGCTACTGAACACGCTCCACTGAACTTGGGTATGCTTAGTAGTGTTTAGCAATGAAATGTAGCAAGTGATCATCTCTGTTGTAGCTGCCGTTTGAATAATTTATTCAGCTTTTCAGTTAACAATCTACATCTTGGGCAGGGCCAGTTCCGGGTTTTCAGGGGGTAGGCAGGCAGGCATTTCCCAGTACACCCCGTCTTCTTGCGCCCACCACCAAGCAATCATACCCTCCTTCCCTCCAACCCACCAGCATGTCTCCCACCTCCATGCGTCCTTTCCTTGTTGGCTCTTGGGCTTTGGAGAAAAGATGGGAAAGAAGGAGGTGGATGTCAAGAAATTCATTGGTGAGTACCATAGTGTCCCATGGGCACCACATCAAGATCACTGCTATAGTCAATATCCTCCTCATCTTCACTTAGCAAGGAAATATCAGCAGTGGTGGGCCAGTTGTCTGTCAATGAAGCCTGCCTTCATGGCCCTTTAACTTACCAGGAAAGGTTCTGCAGGGCTCCTGGCAGCCAGGAGCAAACCGAGCCACGTGGCTCCTGTGGCACTGCCAGCAACACAAGAGTTGCTCTGCTCAGTTTGCTCCAGGGCTGTTTCAGTGTACCAAACCACTCCTGCCTGCCACTGCTGATCTTCACACCAAGTATTCCTTGCTAAGCTCTCAAGCAACTCAAGGCCTTCTCACAAACTGCAGACTCAAAGGTACTGGATTTGTCAATGCGATCTTAGTGTACCAGTTCCCATGACTTGTTCTGGCTTCCCAAAACACTACGATCAGAATTGAATGCAAATTGCACGGGGAGGTTCCCCCCAAAATTCACCCTCTTTATCAAATACTAGACAGCACACAGTAGTGATTATTTAGCCAGCCCTCTGAAATCCATGCAGACAAGTCCACGACACAGGTTTACTCTTTGAAAATGCCTTATGGTTTGTAGAAAACACACTTTGCAAAGGATGGAAACAAAGAAAACTGAAAGGCAGAGCTCAGACAGCGGTCAGGCAGCACCAGATCTGTGGAGCCTGAAAGGAATAATCATGACACATGATGTTTACGTGTCTCCTGCTGATGCTTTCAGTCTCCCTCTTTCATCTTTCATTACTGTTCAGCACCTTTCTGCTTTCCTTTGCTTTCGGGCAGATAATTTCACACCAAGGCACAACAAGAAAGAGGGGGCTCAGGCTGTGGAAATGCATTGTATGCAAAGATTTTTGCAACATGTTCAGGGCAGGAGTGGATGAGCTTGTTTATGTAAGGATGTTTTTCACATAAGCAAGCATTGCAAAATTATATACTTGAAGAACAATATCTGTCTAAGGCACGTGTTGCAATCATCCCATTAAACTCATGTCTCTTGTTCTGCAAAATCAGTGCAAGAACACTCCATGCTTGGGGTACAACTGACTGGGCCAAATGTTGGACTAGCAGACATTCAAATACATTTAACCCAAACAGAGTGGTTCCTCATAATTCTCTGTTGCAAATATTGATGGTGCATGTTCTCTGAATATTTGCTGGATGTTTGATGCTTGGAATAGAAGCCTAAACATAGTTCCTCATTTGAGATCTGACCATTGATAATTGACAGTATTTAATATTTCCCATGCAATGGTTCTAGTAAGATGGAGGTAGTGACTTTTGATAAGCAGCGGTGTATCATAGTGGGTGTCAGCATTTTCCCTTCTAAGAAAAGGGTTTTCCATCTCAACTGGTCTATCTAGAACCACTGCCTAATGCAGAAGATTTTGGGATCTGTTACAGAGAGTGCTGTTGCCCATTGTGAGCTGTTGCCCATTGTGAACTGAAACTGTGCCACAGAATACACCCGGCATTCACCTGTGCCTGTATATTGCACAAAGACATTAGGGTGCACTCACACGTGCTAAATAATGCAGTTTCAGTCCAGTTCAGTGACTGCAAGTCCATTTTGCCATTTCACACAGTAAACTCCAGTTGGAAAGTGGATTGAAAGTGTGTTATTTAGTGTATGTGAAAGTGCCCGATCAGTATTGGTGAGCAATGTCTCCTTTGGAGAAGCCTCTCTGTCATTCTCATGCTGAAAACCATCACCAGCTTCTAAAGACCTCAAATTCCAGGGGGTAGGCATGTTAGTCTGATGAAATAAGTGCTGACTCATGAAAGCTCATATAGAAATGAATGTTATTAGTGTTTAGCATACTAATGGATCCCTGTATAATTAAAGACATCAGAGTTCCTCAGCAGATGGGTTGAACACCACTGCTATATCTCTTGATAGTGTTTGATGGTTGGCATTCAATAATACTAAATATTTGACAGTGAGGAATGCATAATATTTTGTATCTGCCAATATTCGATAAGCAATGTACTGCAGCAATGGGCTGAATGGAACTTCATCACTGAAGCCTGCCAAAAGCAAATCAAGAGACTCCAGCATTCAGGATAATTTCATATCCAAAATGCAAATACAAATTTGAAGTCTGTCATTCAAATCATGCAGTACATGCTTAAGGTACAATTGATTGTGCCAGGCCATGATATTTCTTTTTTACCTAGGCTTCTTAACTAAGGGTTTGTTTTTTTTAAAAAATAGCTGTTTGTGGTGAGTTTTTAGGATCACCAGCCTCCATTCACCAGTTCTTAAGATCATAAGAACACAAGAGAAGCCAATGTTGGATCAGGCCAATGGCCCATCCAGTCCAACAGTGGCCAGAAATACCAGGTGCCATCAGGAGGTCCAGCAGTGGGGCCAGGACACGAGAAGCCCTTCCACTGTTGCCCCCCAAGCACCGAGAATATGGGGCATAACTTGCCCCAGACTGAGAGTTCCTATCTTCTGGAATCACAACTGATCTCCAGAAAACAGAGATCAGTTCTCCTGGGAGAAATGGCAGCTTTGGAGGGCGGACTTTCTGGTATCACATCCCTCCTGAGCTCCCTCCCCTCCCAAACTCTGCCTCCCCCAAATGCTGTCCAAGCACTGCCCTCAGATCTCCAGGAATCTCCCAATCTACAGTTGACAGCCCGATGTGCTTCTGCTCTGAGGCCAATTTTATGGATATTTAAGAGTGCTCAGTGGTGGTTTTTATGTTGTCTTTATGCCCCTAGCTTGTTCTTAATTGCTTGTTGCGTTTGTTTAGCTTGATACTTTACGATGATACTGATTTTACATGTAAGTCACCATGAACAGGACTTCAGCTCCATAGCTACACGATTTCCGGTGCAGGGGCACTGGGGGGGAGGCATGACATCACGGAAATAATAATAAATCCTCTCAACAATATTAAAATTAAAGTCCTCTCAACAATATTAAAATTAAAGTCCTCTCAACAATATTAAAATTAAAGTCCTCTCAACAATATTAAAATTAAGCATGAATAGAGCTGTGCAAAAAACCTGGGGAAGAAAGAGCTTAAAAGGAAGAAGTGTGGAAAGGCCTGCCTTAGAATCTGTGTCCTGGCTATGATGCTGTGTACCTAGGATGTCAGCTTCAGGTTGGGAAATTCCTGGAGCTTTGTGGATAGAGCTTTGGGAGGGACCTCAGCAGGGTAGAATGCCAGAGAGTCCACCTTACAAAGCTGCTATTTTCTCCAGGGGAACTGATCTCTGTAGTCCAGAGATCAGTTGTAATTCCAGGAGATCTCAAGGTCCCACCTGGAGGTTGGCAGCCCTGATTTCCCAGCAACACCATGGCAATCTAGCCGGAGGGAGCCTTTATGGATTCTGCTGGGGCAATTTGACGTGCGTCTTTGTGTGTCTGCAGGACTGGCCTTTTTTTTCTTTTTCCATGCCATATCACAAACTGCTTTTGGAACTTCGTTTGGTTTCCGAAAAAGCCTGCTATGCTTTGCAGCATGAGTGGACAAAGCTTAGGAGAGAAAAAAACAAGTCCAAATTCCCCTGAGTTAGCAGAACTAGTTTCACGGTTCTTTGGATTCCAACCCTCAGATTTATCATTAGGAGAAGCTTCAGCAGGTGATTGGTTCTTCTGAATTTACTGTCTGAGTTGCACACAGATGAGAAACTGGGCTTCTCTGAGGCTGGAAGGCATTATTAACCCCAGGTCGTCTGACCTTCCTCACTGTAGAGGGGAAAGAATGGCAGACTGCAGGATTCTCTTGGATCAGGGATTTATTTTCCCCCCTTCTTTTTTACCTGAAGACTTTAAATGTGCAAACTGTAAACACTAATCTCAGCTAAACCACACTGCGGTGTCTTTGGAAGTTCACCCAGAGCTATCTATTTAGATTCAAGTGGGGTAACTGTGCTGGTCTGAAGCAGCAGAACAAAGTCTGAGTCTAGCGGCACCTTTAAGACCAACACAGTTTTATTCTGGGTATGAGCTTTCATGTGCAAAGCACACTAATACATTGAAATGGAAGTTGCCAGTCCACACAGGTAGGTAGAGGGTGAGCAGCAAATTAATAAAGTTGTTTAACAGATGCAAGATTCTCCTCACAGATTTAAGGAAACTGGTAGCTGGGATAATGTTGATCATAGAGATCTTTCCACCCAGGTAATAGCCCCAGGCTTCCTCGTGTTATTGATCATCCTAAAAAGGCTTGAACAACTTATTCTTCCATGGATGCAGTAGAGGCAACTGACCTAGAGCTCAATGGAAGCCTGTTCTTCTCTCCTCAGAATGAGTCCACAGATGCCATAGCTCACCACCGAGCTGGTGTCGGCATCCCCTGAGGTGGGGCAGTTGCCGGGACCCACTGCCACTTACCCCCTGCCTGCACAGCCTTTCTCCCACCTGCATACCCTGCCTTCCCCTGACTGCTTGTGAGTGCACAGGTGCTACCCACTGTCTTGGCTGCACATGCTGCCCAGCACAGCACAGCACAGCCAGAGGAGAGTGTGCAGATGGCCAAGGAAGCAGCACTCCTGACAGCTGTCAGGGGCACACTCCCAGCTGCGCACACACTGCTCAGCACCATCAGTAGGGTTGCCAGACTCCAGGTGGGTATACACTGCAAAAACCTCATTTATAAGTTAAAGTGTTCTATATGTTCCATCTTATAAAGTGCATTGTGTATTATTCATAATATTCTAAAACAGGTATATATTCATTACATGCAGTATCAACAATAATAATCAATTTGTACAATCTAATAGCTACCAGTCAATTTACATCCTTTTTACACGGTCAACCCCAGCGGGAGTTTCTAGAATTGTACACCCACTTCTCCTTGCTTGAAAGTCTTCTAAAGGGGGAAGTTTCCTTTTGTGGTTACATTGAAGTTTAAATTGACATTTATTGCTGGTCCTACAAAAGGCCCATTAAGCAGCTGACAATCATAGACATAGGCTCCTGTCTTTCTCAAGGCTGATTTAGAATATTAGTCCCCATCTGGCTTCAGCAACTTGTAAAAAAAAGGTAAAGGTTCCCTTGCTCGAAAGCCAGTCAAATCCGACTCTAGGGTTGTGGTGCTCATCTCCATTTCAAAGCCGAAGAGCCAGCGCTGTCCGAAGATGTTTCTGTGGTCATGTGGCCGGCATGACTAAACACCAAGGCGCACGGAATGCTGTTACCTTCCCACCGAAGTGGTACCTATTTATCTACTTGCAATTTCTTGCTTTCGAACTGCTAGGTTGGCAGGAGCTGGAACCAGAGACGGGAGCTCACTCTGTCATGCAGCGTACTCGGGTCTCGAAATGCTGAACTACCGACCTTCCACAGCCTGCAGTTCAGCATCTTAACCACTTGAGCCACCGCAGCAACTTGTACTGGGTGACAAAAAGGGCTGGACTAAGAAAGACACACTCACACCCCAATTTCTGTGAAACCTTGCACACTGCAAGGTGTGGATGCACAGGATGGGAAAGTGCTGGCTCAAGGATTTTTGCTGTCTTAGGTGAGTTAAACGTTTGCATCCCGTCATTGTGTCTCAGCCATTGAAGAGTATAACAGGAGTGAATAGACAGCTTTCTGAACAGACTGCTTTCCAAACTTCCTTTTAGTGGCTGCCACTTTTTTACTTCTCTCTCTTTTCAAGGGTGTTTATGACCCATACAGCTGATGGGAGATCAGAAAGGTCTCAGTTGTGCTACCTGAAATTTGTGCTACCTGAAAGGTCTTCATTGTGCTACACCCCAAATAGCTGCCTAGTTTGCCTTTATTGCTCAGCCAACACTTTGTCTTGCATGAATGCATTGTGTTCATAGGATGAGGCCCAACTGACCCTTGCTAACTGGATCTAGCATTATTGCTGGACAAGCAAACCAATCCATCCACACACAAAAAATTGCATTCTTCCATCTTCATGTATCCCAGAAGATGCCCCCCACAAACACCTTGACTGGGCTGATCTGGCCACAGAGATCCATGTTCAGGTTACCTCAAGGTTAGACTACTGTAATGCAGGTTCCTCGAAGAGGTAGAGGAACTAGTGATCAAATTGCCAACATTCGCTGGATTATGGAGAAAGCAAGAGAGTACCAGAAAAACATCTACTTCTGCTTGATTGACTATGCTAAAGCCTTTGACTGTGTGGATCACAACAAACTATGGCAGGTCCTTAAAGAGATGGGAGTACCAGACCACCTCACATGTCTCTTGAGAAACCTGTATAAGGGTCAAGAAGCAACAGTTAGAACCGGATATGGAACAACTGATTGGTTTAGCATAGGAAAAGGAGTACGACAAGGATGTATATTGTCACCTTGCTTATTTAATATATATATGCAGAGTACATCATGCGAAATGCTGGCCTGGATGAATCACAAGCGGGAATTAAGATTGCTGGGGAAAAGACCAACAACCTCAGATATGCAGATGATACCACTCTAATGGCAGAAAGTGAAGAGGACCTAAAGAGCCTCCTGCTCAGGATAAAAGAGGAGAGCGCAAAAGTGGGCTTGAAGCTCAACATCAAAAAAACTAAGATCATGGCATCCGGCCCCATCACTCCTTGGCAAATAGAAGGGGAAGTCGTGGAAGTAGTGACAGACTTCACGTTCCTGGGATCCCAGATCACCGCAGACTGTGACAGCAGTCATGAAATTAAAAGATGCCTGCTCCTTGGGAGGAAAGCGATGCCGAACCTAAACAGCATGATAAAAAGTAGAGACATCACCCTGCCAACAAAAGTCCACATGGTCAAAGCAATGGTATTCCCGGTAGTCATGTATGGCTGCGAGAGTTGGACTATAAGGAAGGCCGAGCGTCGAAGAATAGATTCTTTTGAACTATGGTGCTGGAGAAGACTCTTGAGAGTCTCTTGGACTGCAAGAAGATCAAATCAGTCAATCCTAAAAGAAACCAACCCTGACTGTTCCCTGGAAGGCCAGATAATGAAACTGAAGCTCAAATACTTTGGCCACCAAATGAGAAGGGAGCACTCACTAAAGAAGACCCTGATGCTGGGAAAGATTGAAGGTCAAAGAAGACGGGGACGACAAAGGATGAGATGGTTAGACAGTGTCATAGATGCAACAAACATGAAATTGAGCCAACTTCAGAGGACGGCAGAAGACAGGAAGGCCTGGCGGGATCTGGTCCATGGGGTCGCAAAGAGTCGGACTCGACTGTGTGACTGAACAACAACAAAAATGCACTCTACATGGATCTGCCCTTAGAATCAACTTGGATACACCAGATGGTACACAATGCTGTAGCCCACTTACTATCAGGAGCTAGAGAAACCATTATGCAGTCCTTCCACTGGTTTTTGTTTAGTTACCAGGTTCAGATCAAGGTTGTGGTTATCACCTACAAAACCTTTAATGGCCTTGGACCCTTATCCCGCCTCTCCTGCTACGGACTGCCTCCCCTGCTCTGCTGTGCTGCAAGAGTTTCACTCATCTGTGCAAAATATTCTGTAGGTGCCAATTCATGTGCATTTTCTGTGGTGGCTCCCAACTTGTGGAACAGCCCGCTGAGGGGGTCAGAAAGGTTTCTGCATTTCTATCAATCTGCAGAATCCATACTCTAGTAAAATGGAACAGTCCAGGAGGGCACTTGTATAATGGGATAGGATTGTAGTTTAGTGCAATGGTTATTGTAGTTATCATCATGCTTTTATTCCAATGCCTTACATAACTTTTTAATTCCCCTTCCTGTATTGTTTATAGTACACCTTGCCTTAGACATTCCTCAGTCTGTCACTTGCATTGTTTTCTGTAATCCTAATACTATTGCATTTTCATGGGGTTGTCTTACCCTGTCTATTGTTCCATGGTTCTATATTCGGTAATTCACCTTGAGTCTCAGCAAGAAAGTTGGACTCTAAATAAAGTAAATAAATATGGGTGAGCAACAATACAAAATAAACCAATAAAAGCAGCCCAAGAAATGGAAATCTCTACTTTAATCAAATTCTGGAATTCAATTTTTAGAATTCTGGAATTCTGTAGACTATTAGGGTCTGGAAGCTTCCCTGTTTCCCTCTGCAGCCCTGCCTAGCAGGTAGTACAAGCAGGGGTCATTTGGGGGGGGACGCGGGGGGACGCCATCCCCCTGGGTGAGGTGTGGGAGGGCGGGGCCTGGAGCTCCCTGCTGGTGCCCGCTGGAGGTCGCCACCGGCTGTGGGGAGGACACACTTCCGGTGATGTCAGGGGGTGTGGCATATGCTAATGAGTTATGCTAATGAGTCCCCCTAGCTCTTTTTCTACGAAATGACCCCTGAGTACAAGCAAAAGTATTACATTTGCAGGGATTGCCTCCATGAAGGGGAAACACTGTCTCTTCTGCCTCTGTTCCCCAGTGTCTTTCCAAAGGTCTGCCTGCATGCCAGTGGATACAAGGAAAGGTTTGCAAAATGCCCTGGTTAAGCAGCCAAGACACAACAGATAGCAAGATAACTCATGCAACCAGGCACCATGTACAAGCAAATTGTACAAGCAAAAGTATTACATTTGCAGGGATTGCCTCCATGAAGGGGAAACACTGTCTCTTCTGCCTCTGTTCCCCAGTGTCTTTCCAAAGGTCTGCCTGCATGCCAGTGGATACAAGGAAAGGTTTGCAAAATGCCCTGGTTAAGCAGCCAAGACACAACAGATAGCAAGATAACTCATGCAACCAGGCACCATGCTCGTATTGATTCAGAAAGTCACCTCTGGCAGAAAGTGGAAATGCACTGTACAGAAATGCCAAACTATTCAATACACAATTCAGCAAAAATGATGGGCCTGTCAAGAACAAGAAAGGAGCGAGCAACTCAGTAAATCTTTCCTTTCCCCCACTTCCCTTGTCCCCGTTTCCACCATGTGCTGCATGAACTGAAAAACATGTATTAGCTGAAAATGAAAAAAAAAGTATTAGCAAGGACGAGAGAAAGTACCAAGGAAAAACAACCCTCTTTGTCATGACAATTAACGTATTAGGTATTTGGACATGATGGGCACGAACTGTCTGACGAACTAAAGTTTGTCACAAATTTTGGCTGGTTTGTGGTTCGCAAAGCAATGTTCGTGAACTGAAGAACTGCCATGAACTTTCACTAATTGTAATACAGTTCATGATGGTTTGTACTGCTTTCTGCTCTTCACGAAAAACAGCTGAGCGGCAGGGATCTCTCTACTGCTCAGCTGTTTGGTTTAAATGGTTACTTCTTTCTGCTCCCTGCAGCTTTTTGTGGGGAACAGAAAGCAGGGGGTTAAATGGTTTCCAGCCATTTCACCCCTGCTTTTTGCTTGCTGCTGTGAGCCTTTTAAACCACCACCACAACTCAGCTTTTTGGTTTAAATGGCCCCCTGCTTTCTGTTCCCCATGAAAAGCGGTAAGGGAGAAGAAAGCATGGGTTTAAACTTTAAATGGCTCACAAACCAGTACCAACTGGGTTGGTTCAGGAACCAATCTTCTGGTTTGTATGGGTTTGTAGTTTAGTTTGTGATTCAGCCACAAACCATGAACCGAATCACAAAAACACAGACTGTGCCCATCCCTAATGATAAATGGACAAATAGTTTCAAAAACCAATGTTGACCTAAGTTAGATATCTGGAACTAGAGGTCCTGAGGGCCAAATCCAGCTCCTGGAGAAACAACCATTGGCCCTCCAGATTCTAACCCAGAGACAAGAAAATTCTGGTTAAGCCTTAGTGCAGATTAAGTCCTAGGAAGCACCAGATTGGCAGATTGCATGGGAGGCACCAGACTGCATTTTATTGCGGGTCTTTCCCAACTCTGCCCACTCAAACAACTTGAACGTCATTTTAGTAGCAAATCCAGTTAGCTGCTGGGTAAAATTTGGACCCAACTCAAAGAGGTGAAGGTCCATTATGAAAGAGATGAATAAGTGCGGTATTTGCAAAGAGATACACTTTCCACGTTATATTAAGCACTTGATCATTGGGAGCAGCAGCAATGGTTCTCATTTCTGGATGCACCTGGTATTTTGGACATTCTACACACACACACACTTTTGTGCATCAATACACTGATTTTGCTACTATTATCCCACTTTTAAAGTGTCCTTTTTCAAGCCAATCAGCAAATCTTGTTCTGATACCTATTGCTATTATTTAAAGCAAGTGCTGTAGTTTCTGGATGATACTGTTCTAAGCCCTTTTCTCCCGGACTTGTTATTAAATATAATAAGAGACTTTGAGATCTGGCAACTTCTGTAATAACATATTCAAAACCCTACATACTATATCAGGTGCCAGGCTGAAGCCTAGAGTGACGTCAAACGTCTCATGGATACTGATTGGTTCCAAGTTTGTACAACGACATTTAAATGTTGCTCAGCTGTTAACTTTAGAATGGAGAGCCAATTGCTTGGCTATTGAGGCTTAGATTTCCCCCCCTCGCCCCATCTGAAGACCCCAAGAATACTCTCCCACATGCCAGAGGTAATTATTATTGCTATTACTGTTATTCTCCAGTTTGAGTTTTGAACTTTTAATTTATTATTCTAATTACTATAACAATTGATTTTTAAAAGAAAAAACATCATATTGATAGATATTTCATTTTTGCATTTTTTTTAAAAAAAATCCCATAGAAAAAGATCCGTTTGTTTACAAGTAAAAGAAAATTGGGGGTGGGGTTCAATCAAGGTTAAATACTTTTTAGTCCATGGGGCTGCAATCTTAAATCCACTTTCTCTGGTGTATGCTCCACTGAATACATGGGACTTACTTCTGTGTAGATCTGTTTAGGATAACTCCCTGGAAAATTCAAGCACATTGAAATCATCGGGGCTTAAACATGCTTACCTTGGGATGGATTTTGTCCCAAATATTTGCTGGTCAAAACAATTAAAAAGAAATTCTACATTCTACAAGTCAAAGGTGTGTGTAGTGATGATCCTTGAGATTTAGATATGTAAGTCCAAACCATATTTTGTGATTTCCATTCTATTTTATATTAGAAAGTCATGAAAAGTTTCTTGTAAAATGTTCTGACTGTAAAGGAACATAGGATGGAATGCTAACTGTTCTCTTCAAGATTTTCCTGAACAGACCACAGTGTTTTTGAGTTTTCTATAGCTCCTGCTTGTGGAAAACTGTGGACAAATCTCCCATAGTATACACAAATCCCTTCTGTGCTGTCCTTTGGAGTTTCAGTGGATTTAAAAGTGTGCTATTTTTGTTAAGAGCTTTTGGCCTTGCTGATCAAGTCAAGTGTTAACCTATTGTAGCAAAAGTCACAGAGCCGTGACTCATGAAAGCTCGTGTTGATATAAATGTTGTTAGTCTTTAAGTGCCACTGGACTTTTGTTTTATTTTGATCAAGTTAAGACAACAGAAAATTGTATTACAGCTGGAACCATACCTCAAACTTTTAAAGCTTACAGTCATGATATCCTCTCATACCGATTGTATGAATACATTTGTTAAAGATTGCATAGGCTTAAATAGATTACATCTAAGTGACAATTCAAAATGCACATAACATGGAAGCAAATTCTGTTGAAATAAACAGAACTGTCTATCAGATTGCACTGTTTGAATGATGCATTTCCTTAGTCAATTTGATGTCTAGAGAGTAATCCCAAGGAAGGCTACTCAGCATCCTACCCAGGTATATTCACTGGGGCTTACCCCCAGGAAAGTTTTTTTAAGCATTGCACTGGGAATCTCTGTACCCATTGCTGTAAATACATTACCAGAAATGACGAACTAATAATTTTTACATATTATTTAAAACTAATAATTTTTAAAAAGAATTGGCTGCCCAAAGGTCAGGTCCAGCCCTTGACCTTTTAATGGCCAACCCAGAAGCATCAGAAGCATTTGGGGGAGAATGCTGGCATGGTGGTGGGACTTTCTAAAATCTGTGTTTTGGGGTAAAAGAGGAGCTTGGGCTACCACCCTCCATCCTCTCTTCGAAGTGGTGCTCCTGTGGAATGAATGGGTGACCATAGCAGTAGTATTGCATTCTGTTAAAACCAACCTAGACTAACAATGTTCTACAGTTTTACATGACTGCTTAGCACTACTCCTTTTGAGCATGGAGGATCTTGAGTGTGCATTAAAAAAATCTCCAGAAGCAACTATAACACAAACTCACACACTTGGTTATGATTACTGGAAGTGACGTGTGGTCAAGCCAAATGAACCTGCCTCACTTTAGTTACAAGGGACACTGGTAATTCTGATGCATTGTTTCAGGTGCCATAATAGTTGCACACGATTTGGGGGGGTTAAAGTGTTTTTCAATACTACCTTTAAAAAAACCCCAAGCACATTATTCTTAGAACAAAATCTGAGTTGAGTAGCATCTTTAAAGACCAAAAAATTATTTCATGGTATAAGCTTTTGTCAGTCAAAGCTCAGTTCATTGGATAACTGTGGTAGTAGTGAGGTCACACAATACTTAATTTTATTAAAAACAACCTATTATTCTAACAACACTCTGCATTTTTACATGACAGGTTAGCTGGTGTCAGACAAAGGGAGCTTTGACTTATGCAAGCTTACACCCTAGACAATTTTGTTGGTCTTTAAGGTGCTATGAAATTTTGTTCTGCTACTACAGACTAAACACAGATATTCAACTGATACTACATTATGATTTTTTTTTTCTTACAGGTGTCATGTAGCTGTAGTGGGATGCATTCTTATCCAATTTAATACAGGAGGCTCTATGATACAGAAAGTAACATTTACAATATAAAGTTATCACCAGGTATGTTCATATTGGAGCTGCGGTGGCTCAAGTGGTTAAAAAGCTGAACTTCAGGCTGTGGAAGGTCAGTAGTTCAGCAGTTCGAGACCCGGGTTGCCGCATGATGGAGTGAGCTCCTGTCTCTAGTTCCAGCTCCTGCCAACCTAGCAGTTCGAAAGCAAGAAATTGCAAGTAGATAAATAGGTACCACTTCGGTGGGAAGGTAACAGCGTTCTGTGCACCTTGGTGTTTAGTCATGCCGGCCACATGACTACGGAAACATTTTCGGACAGTGCTGGCTCTTCAGCTTTGAAACGGAGATGAGCACCGCAACCCTAGAGTCGGACTTGACTGGCTTTCAAGCAAGGGAACCTTTACCTTTTCCTATGTTCATATTGTTTCCCTTAGACATTTCACACTGTTTGCATTCAGATCGTTCCTGGTCAGAACTAGTCTACATGAATAGCAGATCATGAAGTAAAAGGAATCCTGGACTATATCAGCTAAGACTGCAGACAGAGGTGGATTACATAACTGAATGTTTCATCATTACAACAGCTAACAAAACTCAGTGTCAGGGAAAAGGGTTGTAGCCTAGCCTTTTCTTCAATATTTTGTTTTGGACACAGGGATTTTTTAAAAAAATGAGCCGAATTCAACTCCGTTTCAGTCTGCAGTGGTACATTCCGGGAACTATTTTACCTCATCAGCTGCTGTCTGTTCTCAAATCCTCATTACTATTTTGTAAAAATGGTTTCTATTTATTTATTTAAAACATTTATTAGCCACCTTCCTTCCTTATGGAACTCAAGGTGGCTTACAATAGATAAAACACATCAAATAAAATTCAGCCAAAACATAGTTCTGTTAATGGGGCATGGGATGAAGGGATTTTTAAATTCACCTAGACTTTTTTGAATTCAGTGGTCTTGAGCATGCCTAACTAGGTATCTGCAGCATTCTCTTCAGCTCTCTTGAAAGCCAGAGAATCAAAGAACACCTGATGATGTCCTCCCAGTGAGGCCTTTAGAATCTTGGCCAGAGCGTCTCACTTGCAGTTTCACATAGCAATGATTTACGACAGACAAGATCCTGGAAATTTTATGAATGTGGCTCTGAACATTTCACTATTGTAAAAGTCGCGTACACGTGGGCTTGATTTGAACTGAGACCATTATTATTAGTGAGACCATTAGTATAAGCAAAGGAAGAGGGCTTTAAACCATGCTCACTGATACAGGCACCTGGATGTTTGCTCCACCAGGCCAAACAGGAGCTCTCCAGGGCCATTTCAAGTCAAGAAAATAACACAGGCCAGAAGACTTAAAACCACCTCCCCTTACACCATGGTTCTGATCCAATCTGGGGGCCCCCATGCCTGGTATTTAGATGGAGGAAAAAAACACTGGGAACACCAGTTGAAGGCTCCCAGAATTTCATCTATTTGAGCTTTTTACAGAGCAAGGTCATAGGAAACTGACTAAAACAAACGTAATTGTTGGGCAATGACGCATTCCAAAAGATCAAGATCTTCTCTACCTGAACGAGCAAGGGGCATTATATACTGCAAAGTTCTTCTACTCCACATTACCCTTCAGGCTGCAACATTCCTTCTTAACACCGTATATTAGCATCAATTCAAGCATGGGTGTTCATCACACATCGACAGCGACATCAGCTGATGTTTTTCACGTGCACACACAAAGCTGTTACAAATGAACGACCACAGACAGAACTTGGGTATTAGTTTCACATTACAGTTGACTGTCAACCCCATGCAATGTTGGAATTATTGGTGAAATAATGAAACATCACTTCCAAGGCTAAAAATATATATTTTTTCATTTGTCAACTACAACCACAGAAGCATATGACATTTCTGAATGAGTATGCCGTCAATGCACCCTCTCCACATGCACTGGCAGCATTAGATTGCACACTTTGTGAAGCTGTCAAGTCACAGGTGACTTATGGTGACCCTGTGGGGTTTTCAAGGCAAGAGACGTTCAGAGGTGGTTTGCCATTTGCCTTCCTCTGCATAGTGATCCAAGTATTCCTTGGTGGCCTCCCATCCCAATACTACCCAGGGGCTGACCTTGCTTAGCTTCCAAGATCTGATGAGATCAGGCTAGCCTAGGCTATCCAAGTAAGGGCAATCCAAAGACACCCACACGTAAAATATTTTCATGATATAATCACCCCCATGTGCTAAACACATGTGTATGTGATATTTTTTTTTAGATTGGGAAGAAGGATGAAGATAATCCTCATGTACCTATGCCTTGTGGGCACATCTTGTGCAATACTGGTGAGTATATCAGTACTAACCCGTCCACAATGCTTACTTTTAAAACGAATCTGTTTCTGTATGAGATCTCAGCCCTCCTGTTGTTCTTTTTTCACTTTAGCTGCGCAAACCCCGCAGAGCAGGATTTGGGAGCAAGAGTGAAGAAGTAAGCACGTATCTTGTTGTTTTGTTTTCTAAGATTAAAAGGAGGGTGCTGGACTTCTGAGTTCGACCAGAGAGAGCCAACTTAGGGTTGCCAGCTGGCAACCGGTAGGAGAATTCTAGTGGGAGCTATCCAGTAATGTTATGACGCACATCTCGGTGTAGAAAGCCGATACTCTACAGATTAACCATAGAGTTTTGAGAGAAAGATGGAGCTATCTCTGATGCAAGGGCATGACTTCTGGGTCATGCAGAAGTGACATCCTGGTGTTGCCCACAATGCTGACTTTCCCCCATTTCCCCCCAGAAATTCCCCGCTGTCCAGCTGTGGCTGTGGGAACTGCTGGTGGGGGCAGAAGACCTCCCTAGGCCAACTACAGTATTAATTAGTACTTACTGCAGGGATCCTCAACCTTGATGAGCCTGTGAACACTTTTGAATAAGAGTAATGGGTGCCACCACAAAATGGCTGCCATGAGAAGTGGGATCATTCACAAAACGTTGGCTGATTCCACAACCAAGCATTCACTTATATACTGAGGGTAGTTATTTCCTTAAAAGTACTCTTTGTGGACCCAAAAATGATGGCTTTCTGTGGGCTTCTAAAGCACCCCCTGCTAGGATTGGCTCATTGCTTTGAGGTACCACACTGGGGATCACCTTTTATTACATTTATCTGCTGTCCTCCTTCCTTCATGGAACTCAAGGTGGCTTTCCTGGGGCTCCTCTCAGGTTTCCCACCTAGAAAACAACAAGACCCAGACCTCTTTGCTTCCAGATTGTTGTATTTGTTGCCCTCCAACCATATCCTGGGATTCGTCTTATGGTGTGGTCAGGCTGAATATCACTATTAGTGTCTGCTAGCTATAAAGCCTTTCTCGCTGCACTCAGACAATTTAGGCATCACAACCACCAAAGAGAGGTGCAATACGGAGATATGTCTTCTGAACTAATTTGAAAAGATCCCCCCCCATGAGTGAAATTGAGAGCAAAATTTCTATTACACCCAAATTAAAATGTTCAAATTTTTAAATTCCTACCCGTAAGACTGGGGTCCTCAATTTATTATCTAGCCAACTTGGTTGATTTGAAGTAAATCATTTCAAGGTTTCCATGCTTGCTTGCTTATTTATTTATTTATTTATTACTTCAATTTTTATCCCACCCTCCCTGCTAAGGCAGGCTCCAGTAGGGTTGCCAAGTCTAAAAATCTACTTACCTGGGGATTCCCAGTCTGCGGCTGGAGCACACGCGCACGTCACCAGGAAGTGACGTTATGACGCCGGGCACGCTGGGGGCGGGGCCACGACCATCTGAGGGAAAACCATAGAGTTTTCCCTCGGATGACCGTGGCCCCGCCCCCAGCATGCCCAGCGTCATAACGTCACTTCCTGGTGACACGCACGCCAGGGTGGGGTTCCCCCCGCCCCCCCCTGGGGGGACTTGGGAAGCCTAGGCTCAGGGCAGCTTACATTAAAAGGTTAAAATATATTAAAACACAAGTACTTATACAGTACATTTGCATTTCTGGCATTTTGTTACTTGCTCACTGATCATGTATACTGCTGCAGTGCTACTCAACTGAATCTGATTTCAATGAAGTCAGACTATTGGGGGGGACTTACTTTATCATGCATATAAACAGCAACAGGAAAACATTCATGCGTTGTGTTGTGTTATTGTTTGTGGTATGGA
This sequence comes from Gekko japonicus, assembly GCF_001447785.1. Classification (NCBI taxonomy): domain Eukaryota; kingdom Metazoa; phylum Chordata; class Lepidosauria; order Squamata; family Gekkonidae; genus Gekko; species Gekko japonicus. Next base: position 298,789 of record NW_015169842.1, on the reverse strand, counting down.
TTTAAATGAAAAACAGCCTAATAAAATATGCTTGCTCACAGATGATGCAGTTTGGTCCATATGCTTATATGAACTCACCACAAGTAAGTTCGCACTTTCCTTGATTCTTGAAACATGGACTTTATGTACCACTGAATATAAATTATTCATCCACTTCCCTGCTGAATAATTTTGAGATAGGCATGAAAAAAGCTGCCACAAATTACATAACAGGCAGAGACAGACTGAGAGGCCAAAAGGGCCCCAAGTGCCCTGCCGCCTCCACCTGCCACCACGCTTCCTTATCCACAGATGAAAGCCATGTACAGAGGAGAGAGATCTTTCTAAAAACTTGGGGGGGGGGGGCTTGTTTGCAAGAAAAACCCAACAAAAACCAACCCACCTTAAATTTTAAAACAATAGAAGGGATGAATTTTAAAAGTTTTTAAATGTCAAGATCTCTCAGGCTTTCCTCATGACATCTTGGCAACCATTCTGGGTTGTTTTGGGCCATTCTGGTAATCTCAAATGGCCACTGCAGCTTCGCTCCAACACTTTAGATGAGTTGGGCAAGAAAAGCACAGGCAGGCAAGGCACAAAGAAAGACAGGGATGGGTAAGGGAAAAGGAAAGGAAAATGGAGCAAAATGGAGAACTATGGAATGGAGAGAGTCAAGTAATTTCTAGTTTAAAAAAATAGACCATGGAAGACAGAAATCACCTCTACAATACAAGATACATTCATTCACCCGTCCCAGGAAGTCCCCCCCCCCCAAGGCTTACCTATACAGAGATATGTTATGAACCTTCCCTGCCGGTTGAACCTGGAGGCTGGCATCCCTAACCCCAGGGCTATTTTTGGGCAGGAACGCACAGGAACGGAGTTCCGGCTGGCTCCTGAGTTGGCCACGCCCAGCAGGAACTCATTAGCATAATAGGCCACACCCAACAGCAGAAACTCATTAGGATTGGCTACATTAGGGGTGTGTGGCCTAACATGCAAAGGAGTTCCTGCTACTAAAAATGCCCTGGGTTTTGACAACAAACAAGGCAAACAGAATAAGAAGCAAAAGGTGGGTGTGGCTGGATAGCCACACTTCTGGTAACATGGGGGTGCGGCCTAATGGGCTAATGAGCTGGCCTGTCAGGGGTGTGGCCTAATATGCTAATGTGTTTCTGCTGTTGGGTGTGGCCTATTATGCTAATGAGTTCCTGCTGGGCTTTTTCTGCAAAAAGAGCCCTGGTTTTGATCAAAGTATAACTTGTGTTGCTAACCTCCAGGTGGGGCCTGGAGATCTCCTGGTATTACAATTGATCTCCAGATCATATAGATCAGTTCCCCTTGAGAAAATGGCTGCTGTGGAGGGTGGACTCTATGGCATTGTGCCCTGATGAGGCCCCTCCCCTCTCCAAACCTTGCGCAGTCTGCTTTCAGGAGCACATTCATTTGGCACACTACCGTAACTGTAGATTTATAAATAAAGACACATAAGTCTCCAGGGCTCTAGCATCTGAAGGAAACATCCCTGTAGTGGTGTCTCTGGAACTTCTGATTGCTCAAGGAAGCAGAAAGTGTATAACAGAAGGAAATGCTTGCTGGAAGCTAAGTGCCATGACGGTAACGGTATCTCATGGTGTGTGTCTTTTTCTCCCAAAATTCTATTTCAGCTGACTCAGTTGTCACCTTTCTTATACGGCTATCGCCCAAGTTACCCACAGTTGTTCCCTCAGCCTCTGCAAAGATTTTACTTATGGCCACAACAAACCCCAGTACATCAAGCCGCTAGGCTGCCCCAGCGCAAGCCACACCAAACGCTAGGGGCTAGGCAGCCCATCCACAGGCCACAGCTGCCACAGCTGAGGCCACAGCTGAGGCCACAGATGCCGCAGCAGCCACACAAGCCTATACAGCAACAGCCACGCCCAAGAATACAGCTGCCACCAAAGAAGCCTCCAAATACCAGTCCTCCGCAGACTCCCCATCAAGTGCCAGTGCATCAATCCAAGGGGGTCAAACAGCAACAACCTCAGGTAAGCAAGCAGCTCTGATGCCCTAAAAATTTTTTTTAAGTCACATGCCCAATTGTATTCAGGTTGATTCAGGTGGGAAGTCATGTTGGTCTGAGGCAGCAGAATAAGGTCTGAGTCCAGTGGCACTTCTAAGTCCAACAAAGTTTTATTCTGGGTATGAGCTTTTGTGTGCATGCACACTGTATCTGAAGAAGTGTGCATGCACATGAAAGCTTATACCCAGAATAAAACTTTGTTGGTCTTAAAGGTGCCACTGGATCCAAACTTTGTTCTGTATCCAGGTTGGTTATTAGAGCAACTCCTAAATACAGAGGCAGCCAAGGAGAGAACATGCACCCAGCACTTGGAGTGATAAGTAATAAAGCCCTTACCGGCCAGAGGTTCTATCCAGCAACGTGTGAGATGGGTAGCTGTGTTAGTCTGCCTGTAGCAGTAGAAAAGAGTTAAGAGTCCAGCAGCACCTTAAAAACTAACAAAATTTGTGGCAGGGGATGAGCTTTCGGGAGTCACTCCTCACTTCTTCAGATTCTGTTAGTCTTTAAGGTGCTACTGGACTCTTACTCTTCTCTACAACCCAGCAACAGTTGGTTTGGCAGACCCTTGTGGATTATGTAAGCTTTATAGAAGAGTTGCTTTGACCAAATAAAAGGCTGACTTAGACACCCTTTGTGTCCAACACAGCAGGGATTGTCTTATGTTCTTTCTTGTAAAGCAGCACTCTTTTGTTTGATTCAGCAATGCAGTGTGAAAATCAGGTTGAATGCCTTTCTCCCCCCCCCCCCCCCAACATAAGGCTCTGTGTTCGCGGCAGTTGTATCACTGGCAGAAATTCAGGCAGAGCAGATTTTCTCATTGTTGCACTCTAAGAACCTGCTGTGTTTTTGCTTGTCATGTGGCTGTGCAAGGCCCAGGAGCCTCCTTTAAGAAAAATGACAACCTCATTTCTCAGTAGGAAAAACAGCAAAAGTCCTGAGGCTCCTTTTCCTTGACATTTTGCCTACCCCTACATAAACCAGCACGCGCGTGTGTGTTATTTATTAGAAAGTGTTACAAACGATACAGTATCAAACATTGTTTAGGGAGCTTTAAAAAAAATAAGTCAATACCCTCTTTCAGAATGTAGTGTTCCAAAATAAAGTGTATTTTTCCCATGAGTTTATCTGCATAAACTTTAAGAGTTCTGTTGTCGACAATAAAATTTAAGTTGATTTTTTAAAAAGGTATTTTCCAACTACAAACAAATCCAATAATGTTTCTTTTTTTTCTTTTCCAACTGGCTTCAATACACAATCTGTAAGCCAACAGCAAGCTCTAAACTAATTCAAAATCTGCACACCCAACTTTATTCTCCAAATGGCAGAACTTCTGGGTTATAGGGTGTTTTATTCAGGCTTATTCTGTGGCTTGTGGGTTATAGAGGGTTGATGGAGTAACATTTTATTAGGATTAATCTATGGTTTGTGGGTTATAGATTGTTGATGGGTTAAAGTTTTATTCAGGTTTATTCTGTGGCTTGTGGGTTTTAGCTGGTTTGTAGGGTAACATTTTATTCAGGTTTACTTGTGGCTTGTGGGGTAAAGTTTATTCAGGTTCATTCTATGGCTTTTGGGTTATAGGTTGTTTGTGATCTAACATTTTATTCAGGTTTATTCTGTGGCTTGTTGGTTATGGGTTGTTTGTGAGATAAAAGTTTATTCAGGTTTGGAGAGGCAGATACAAAGCCCTGTGTTAACAAAGTATTTGGCTGAGCAGCCTGGGGCCTATCTGGATGTGTGCTTGCTGCTTGGGTAGGACAAAGTGGGGAAATGTTGAAAATTGAACCGTGAGGCAAGGAGAGAAGGGGGGGGAGGTGCCTGCCATGAGGGCAAAACAATGCCACGTTTTTCTACTGGGCACATCCTCCTCTGTCATTATCACCACAGTCATGTCCTCATTCTCTTTCCTTTATGCCATGAGGTGGCTTTAGGGAGCAGGAGCTTACAGGCTACCTGTTGGATGTTACAAGTTAGAACACTTCTATCTGAACCACATGTTTGTTTGTATCCTATCTGCTTAGAGAGCTAGAAAGCCCGCCAGATTGAGATGTAGTTTGTTGTCCTGATTGGAAGATAGAGTACCTAGAATTAGCATTTTATGACTCTTTGTCCAGAGCAAGAAGAAGCTCTAGTCTCCATTAGCCTAAGGATGAGTTAAGATGTCTTATTTTAGTCTTAGGAAGATCTAAGTAAGCTATCTAGAAATGAGGATGTAGAAATAAAGCTCTTTGTTATTTTTCATCCTGTTTACCCTACCCTTGTTAGGTTGATAGTAAACTTTTAATATTTTTAAACCACCATGGACTCAGACTTTTTTATACTCTGCTAACTCTACTGAATTAACTTTATAAGAAATTAAAATAAACACAAAACACCAATACCACCCTTTCCCCCTCTTCTTCCCCATTCCCTCCTTCTCCTTCCCCCTCAGCCCCTTCATTCCTCACCTCATAGCAGTACTTTCAGCTTCCCTATTTCAAGTAGCAGTCTCAAACCTCCTTTTCCTCATCACCGAGCTCAGTTCTTTTCCTGATTTTAATCAGATTCCTTCTACACTGGAAGACAAACGAGTGGCTCCCCTGTCCAGGCAGACATGGCACAATACAACTGACCTGTATGTGTACATGTGGGCAGGGCTCTTTTTGTAGAAAAAGCCGAGCAGGGACTCATTAGCATAATAGGCCACACCCAACAGCAGGAACTCATTAGCATATTGGGCCACACCCCTGACAGCACAGCTCATTAGCACATTATGCCGCACCCCCATGTTACCAGAAGTGTGGCTATCCAGCCACACCCACCTTTTGCTTGTTATTCTGTTTACCTTTTTTGTTGTCAAAACCCAGGGCCTTTTTTTGTAGCAGGAACTCCTTTGCATGTTAGGCCACACACCCCTAATGTAGCCAATCCTAATGAGTTCCTGCTGTTGGGTGTGGCCTATTATGCTAATGAGTTCCTGCTGGGCGTGGCCAACTTGGGAGCCAGCCGGAACTCCGTTCCTGTGCGTTCCTGCCCAAAAATAGCCCTGCATGTGGGGAAAATGTCATATGTGCCTAGGCCTTGAGAGAAAGTTGATGTGGGTCTGTGCTTCACTTGACAATTACAATATCACCTTAACATCCCCTCAGATGTTGTTTTTAGGGTTGCCACTTTGCCTTGGGGATAGCCCTTGACGTATGTTGCTAAAGCAGGCGTCATGGCAACTGCAGTTCCTACCACCCACTCCTCCTACGTTCCTGTCACCAGCTTCTACCCTCACCTAGTGGGCAGCACATGTAGAACTGGGGCTGAGGGACAGGGAAGGAAGTCGAGGACAGGATGCCACTCAAAACACCTCAGAAAATAACAATCAATATCAATAAGGTATTTCCTGTCCCTTTTGGATTCTGCCTTCTGAGTCTGTTTGTGTGCTGTTCAATACATAGAAGAAACTTCAGGATATGAATTTTGTAATGTGATAAACTCTTCTGGATAAATGAGCATTTACTGTGCCTTGTGGCCATTTTATGCAGAGCAGTGATGGATGAGAATGAACATTGAAACAGTCATTTCATACATTCATCGCATGCTGACCCTTCAGTAGTTTTATGTGGCAAACTAATCTTGCAAAAGGGCTTATGATAAAGAACATGCTTCTGTGTGTTTCAATGTATCTGAAGAAGTGTGCTTGCACACGAAAACTTATACCCAGAATTAAACTTCATTGGTCTTAAAGGTGCCTCTGGACTCAAACTTTGTTTCAATGCTTCTGAATGTTTTGGTTAAACTAGGGGAGGGAGGACGGTAAGATTTCTTACAAATTCTTCATATGTATTGTGATTGCAGAATTATAGACAACTTTTTCATATGCAAAATGTTTTTATTCTATACATGACATCTGCTCTCCTCCCCACAGATATTGTTTCCAAATCAGCAACATCTCTGGCATTTTCCACAGGTGAGCCGATGTTTCTAATTTCACTGGAGAAATGTGGCAACAGTTTTCACAGCTGCTGTGTTTATTGAATAAACGTGGATTGATTAAATGGTACATCCCAGTTATTTGGGGAGTAGATTACAACTCCACACGCAGCAGGTGTTTTCCTTGAAGAAGCATTCCTCTTTCATAGACAGGAAGGATGGTCTTTTCTGAAACAGAGTGTGTTGTGGCACATAAAATTCATGGCCTAGAAACCAAAGGGAATGCTTTCTTCTTCAGACCTGTTATTTTTATCCGTGCAAGTTTAATTGATTTAACATCAAAAGATTTATCAACGAGGTTTCTGTTAATTGAAGCTACTAGTTTTGCATTAATGACAGCTGCAACCTTAATAAGGGTAGACTGATAAGTTCCCAGTGGCTAACATATATTTAAGAAGGGATCTCCATTTGGAGAGTTCCTAATCTGGGATGCATTTCAGTGGCCAAGATGAACTTGGTGCAGAAGAAATCTGTCACTATATCAAATAAATCTATCACTATCATTTACTTGAGTACTAATTAAGAGAGGATGGTTCATACAAGTCCCATACAGGTGACACAACCGTGGTGCCCACCTCCACCTTTCCTGGCACTTGCCAAGTGCTTTTAGAAAGCAGATGGGGCTTTTGTCCGTCAGGGCTGCTAAATGGCCATTGGAGATCTGATGGGCTGTGCAGATTGTTTTTGGTGTCACCACAGCAGAAGGATCTTCCATGTGTCAGTGAAGGTGAGCAGTGTGTATGCAAGAAAATATTTGTAAATGACATTTTCATTTTACAAGGCATCCTCTTAAACAGAGCTTCTGCCTGCAATGTCGAAGACTTACTGTTAGAGTTATTCACAGCCTCACTCCCTGACTTTTTGTGGCTGGGTCCAACTCCCGTGGCAGCCATATTTCTGGCTGGCTTTGTCTTCTGCGGCAGCCACTTTGTGGTTGTACCCACCGCCCTGTGTCAGAATTTCAAAGATGCCCACAGGCTCAAAAGGGTCAGGGACCCCTGATGTAGCATACAGCTGTGGCATTTCACTTCACATAGACAACACTTAGTAAGAAATAGGGGCTATGCACCTCAGTACCTACATAGCTGTCAGGGACCCAGGTTGCTGGCAATAAGGCCTCGCTCCATTAGCTTGGAAGTCTGAAGATACTTAAAAGTATGGGAGGAAGCCATGGAAACATTATGATAGCACAGTAGAGTATCCGCATGGCCTCCCATGATGACAAGTTGCTCAGACTGAGGAACCCTTGTTGATGTTGCTATATAAGAACCAAAAAAATAGATCTGACTGTCTTATCTGGTGCATTTTTAATCTTGCTTTTGTCCAAGGATCTCAGAGGGGTGTACATGGCCCTCCCTTCCCGATTTTATCTGTAGAACTCCTTTGTGAGGTAGGTAAGGTGGAAAGATGCCCAAGGTTACCCAGTACTCTTCATGTCAGAATGGGAATCTGACCCCAACACTATCCCACACTGTCTTATGGCCTTTAAACTCCCTGTAATGCCTTTCCCTGAAGCAAGGAACTGGTGCCTGATCCAAAGAGCTCCTGGTTCAAGCCCACAGTGCTAGGAACCAGCTAGCTCTGACATCTGCAGGAGAACAGGAACAGCTGGATCATAGAAACAAGGCCTGCTTATGTTGGCGTTTATGCTGACAGACTTCAGCTCACATTAAAAATCCCATGCACAGTAGGGAAGGTTATTCCTCAGCCTGCCACATGTACACCTCTGCGCTTTGACCATGAACTAGCCTTTAGTCTAGTACCCAGCTTTACAGCCAAGGAGCTCAGAGCATGGCTTTAGCTTCATATCTGAGTCTCCCGTGTCTAAACCCTACCCTCCAGCCACTGCTTCATGAATACTGACGCCATTTATTATCAATAACAAAACCAACATTATGCTAACATGTCACTATTTTTTCCCTCTTATCTTGTAGATTCTCAGTCAAGGAGGCTTCCACCCACAACCATTTAGCCCATTTCACGGAGTAAGGCATCCAGTTTAAAGACTTCATGCTTCTTGGGTCTGGGAGAGGGAAGCAAACTAGGGAATTTCCATTTATTTCAGTTCCAAAGTTAAAGTGGTTTTGGCAATCAAGACAGATACAAAGCTGTTGTTGTCTTGGTAATGCCATTATCAAAATACTGGCATGTGTCCTACCACTCCATTGAGCAAAGTACGAAGCATTCTTCTGGTCAAAACAGCCTCCCTCCAACTTAAATGGCTCTACCACTGCTAACTTAAGTGGATCTACCACTTAAGTTGGAGGAATGCTTCAGACTTTGCTGAGCAGAGTCATAAAACACATGCCAACAAGTAACATGCATGTACCCTTGGTCTGGTCATAACCAAGCTTTCTTACTAGCCTGCAGTTTGGGAAGAGCATTGAAATACATGGATTCTCTTTTGCTTTCGACCATGAGCTGAACTGTATAATTCTGCTGATTTTGTAGCTTGGCCCTCAGCCACAAGGGGCACTGGTCAGTCTTCTGTGGCCACACGAGATAGTGAAGGTACACCAGAGAAGGCCCTGCTAGATCAGTAGTCCATAACATGGTGCCCACCAACAACTTTTCAGGCACTCGCTTAGTATTTTTAGAAAGTAAGGAGGGCCAGGTGGGGCTTTTGCCCATGAGGGCTTCTGATTGGCCACTAGAGGTCTGATTGACTGTGGAGATTTTTTTTGAAAGTTCCTATGGCAGCAGCTGCCACCACAGCACAAAGATCTTCACAGAGTAAGGTAAGCTCTGTCTCTGCAAAAAATTTTTTAAAACAATATGTTCATTTTAAAAGGCATCCTGTAAAGCAGAACTTCTGCCTGAAACATTGAAGGGTTACTATTAGAATTATGTATAACCTCATTCCCTGACATTTTGTGGTTGGCTCCACCACCCGCAGCAGCCATTTTGAGTTGCCCTCTCTAGATTGTCCCTCTTTATATAAAATAATCCTTACTGAGCTTTAGGAAAATATTGAAGAAGTTGTTCAGCCAGGGTTTTTAGGGTTGTGCTGTTGCTGTTGTTGCTGGGAGGTTTGTACTGTTTTTTTAGAATATGGATGTTTTAATAGAATTTGTGTTGCTTAAATCCTGTGTATTTCATCTCGAGGTAAATTTTCAAAATGAACAAACAAACCCACTGTAAGGTGAAGAGAGTTCCTTTTGGGAAGTCCAAGATGCTGTTGATCTCCTCTCTGGAGAATGTAAATTAATTAATTAAATAAAAGAAAGTTTAGGCATCTCATTTTGGTAGAATTTATTAATCCCCCTCGAGTATTCATTAAACTTATTGGGCTGAGGAAGGAAACGTTCTGATGCTTATGTCATTCATAGTGCAATCCTATGGAGAGTTATACCCTTCTAAGTCTGTTGAAGTCAGTGGGCTAAGGCGAGTATAATTCTGCTGAGACTTGCATGAGCATAGAAGTAATCTAATTTTTATGACCTTCTGTTGCCTAGCCCTTCCTCAAGTTTGATGTTTCTGTTTCCACAGCGTATGCCTGCTGGATTTGGACGACCACCAATCAGCAATGAGGAAGGGGTAAATACAACAAGTATAAGAGGGGTAGTGTGTTTTAATCGCATTGGCGTAATCTTCGTGGGGGCGGCGGGGCGGCAGCCCCCGCTGAAATTTTCAGGAAGGTGCTCAGCCTCCCCCGGGAGCCACCCTTGCTCCTAGCAAAGCAATGCCTCTGGCCCAGCCCCAGCCCCCCCCCCCGGAAATTGGAAAGTCTACACCCACTAAAAGGTCACAAGAGAAAGGGTCAGTCTGCCATGGGGATCTGCAAGATTTGTCCTTGATAAGTCAATGGTTATTTGGGAGCTATCATGATTCTTCAGGCAGACTTTGATTACAGCCAGGTGGCACACATAAGAGCTATAACATTCACAAGTTCTAGTTTTTAGGATGGATGGCCAGTCTTACCGTATCTCAGAAGCTAAGCAGGGCCCTGGTTAGTACTTGGATGGGAGACCACCAAGAAGTCCAGGGTTGCTACACAGACCCCTATGGGGACCCCTATGGAGTCATCACAAGTCAGCTGTGACTTGACAGCACTTTCCACCACCAGTTCTTAGACTGCCGTTTGAGGAAGAAAAGCCTAGGATAGGCCTTTGTATCGTAAGTCTCAGTAGAACTGTGGCCACCGACGTTCCTCACCTGCATCCCATTGAAACAGCAATTAAAAGAACTATATCACTAGAATGAATTAGCTTATGATAGTTTTACATGTTTACATTCTCTTAAATGTATTTGCAGACACCGTACTATGGATATGGCTATCCAGGACTGGGAGTCAGGCCCTATAATTCTGAAGAGTTTGAACAAGACTATGAGAAACCCAAAGAAAAAGAAGCCCCCAATACAGAAAGCCCAGCAGCTGATCCTGCAACCAATGCAACAGACACAAATTCAACTCTTTCCAATCCATCCAGCCAAGCAGGGAATGCTACCAATTCTGGGCTCAGTGTAACTGACAGTGGGGCCAATTCTCCAAACCTTGAAAGCAGACTGCTTATTGTAAATGGGGTCCCAACGATATCACCTACTCTTCATGTCTCAAAAGGTGATGTGGCAGCACAGAATGTTATGGATCAATCAATTCATAGGGCCAGCTCTCCGAATAGCAATCACATAATTCAGAACTTGCCCTCAGACAAGCAGCAATCCACAGGAAATGGTCTGCATGTCTACAAACCCTATCCAGGTATGGATGAGTCAAGGCACAACACTTACATTTCTAGAGGGAATCCCTCTGGGCATCCTGAAAACCCAACATATCCATCAGGTTATGGGGAGAGCTCCAATCAGAGAGGCAATCTCCAGGACATAAACAGCAACAACAACAACCCATCAATAAATGCTAGACCTAACTTGTATGGACAACAAGAGCATCCCCATTACCCAGAGAGGAACCCATCAGACCAAAGACAAATATTACCATTTCCTAGCTCTGATCCACAAAGCCAATGGAATAATGATCCAGTCTACAGGGATAACAGCCTCAATAGTTTCCCACCTGAAGGCACTTCAGGCGTGGATGCACAGTTCAATACATTAGGACAAGCTGAGAACTCCTATAATATCAGGAAAGACACAGATCAGTTCCAGCCTTCTGGAATGCACCAACTGAGCTCACTTCCCCCTCAAGGAGTATTTTTGCCCACAAAAAGAACTTTGTCTGAGGCAGAAACAAGCCAGTATCACTGGAAGGAGCAGGGCTTTAATTCTCCAGTTCATGAAAGAGAACAATTCTTGTCTCCACGAAACCATGTGTGGAACAAGCAAGAGGACCTGCAGGTCTTCCAAGATGATCCTCCAAGATACAATTCAAGACATTCATCAGGTTATTTTGGCCAGAGGGAACGTCTTTCCTACCCCGAAAAGAGTTCCTATGCCCAACCTCCCCGTTCCTTTTATCCTGATACATGGGAAGGGAGAGAAAGCTCTCCCACACTTGGTCCTGCTGGCCAGAGGGAACACCCTTTATACTCCTCAGCTGTGCCTTCAAATCAAGTACAAA
>NW_015169842.1:184154-287228 GCF_001447785.1 Gekko japonicus | reverse complement strand
TATCCCAGGCAAACTCCATGGGCCCATGAAAAACATTTGCTTGACCAGGACAGGGAGTATAGAAACCCTCCCTACAATCCAACTCATCAGCATGCATATCCAAAGTATTCCCCAGAAAATCCATCCAACCAAAGAAGAGGTAATGCCCCATACACGGAAATTAACCCATGGATCCCAGAAGAACATTCTCCACCATATGCTGCAGAGCACTTGAGGCAAACAGAAAATATCCCTTACCGTAGGAACAATGAATTTGGACACCGAGAGAGGAATTTTCCAAATGAAGGAGCAAACTCTCCACCACAAAGCACCACACTTCTCCAAGGAGGATCACGGTACCCAGAAAGAGACACTTGGAGCCCTCACAGGATGGGGCCTTCCATTCAGAAAGAAGCTTCACCCTATTTTAATAGCTATTCCCCGGATTCCAGAAGAAACCCAACACATATGGAAGACGCAGGGGGTGCTCACATTTCCAGTGTTAACACTGCAGAAAGAAGAAATTATCCCGACAGACTGGGATACCCAGATGACTACCCAAGAGAGCAGAGAACAATCACCTCATACCCAACTGCCAACCGTTTATGCTGTGCAGGCGATTCTTCGGTGCCAAGAGGAAACTCACTGGCTCCACTAAGAAGTGCTTCTCAGTTCAGACTTGCATCGTGGGAACAAAGAGGAAGTTCACTATATCCAGAGGCCAAAGGTGACCATATTAAGCAAGCTAGCCACATATTGTACCCGTCCGGTATGCAATCTTCACTGAAGACTGATAAAAGCCCACCTAATCAAAGAGAAAATCTGGGTGTGTTTGGAGAGGATGTAGCGGGTCTGGAGAAGGCCCCACCCTGCTCCAAATCACAATTAGGCCAAGAGAACGGGCATGAAGTCCACCATGGAAACGGCTTAGCACCAACTAGGAATACACCTTGTTATGGAAGAAGCATCCGAGGGGATGGGCACAGTATCCTTGAACGGATCATTCAGCCCAAAAGAGACCATGAAAGGGCAGCTGCAGTCAAGTTTGTCCCTCAAAAAGGCCCACCAGCACATGGGATCAAAAGTGTAGCTTTCGATAGTGAAGACAGCAGGAAAGAACAGCAGGCAGTGCTTGGGTTCAAGAGGATCCCATGTTTGTTAAACCGGTTAAAGCAGTTTTTATCCAGCACAGGAGCTCCATCTGGTGACACACAGCAAGATCTATTTTATGCAGAGAATCCTGCACTCATTGGACAATCCTACGTCATATTGCCCGAGCCACATCCCCTGTCCAGCACTGATCCTTCTTATGACACAGAAGAGAAACCCTTAACGCCCAGTTCTCTGGGAGAAGATCTGGCTGATCAACCAAATGAAAGGACATCAGACTGTTTACTTCTCCAGAAATAAAGGAAACAAAGAATCTCGTCTTTGAACTCGAGGGAAGCGTATCTGAGAAAATGACAACAGCACGTTCTTTTTGGAGTGAAGTATTATACAAAAGGAAGTCAACACAGCTGTGTAATGCTGAGAAAAGCAGAAAGGATAGATAGGATTGTGTTATGTGTATAGATTTTCAGCTTTTTGAGGCCTCCAGTCTTCAACAGGGGACCTGCTTTTATGTACTTATTTACTATTGTTTTTGTTTTCTCTCCTTCTCTCCCACACTCTGCTTCCTTCCTTCTCATAAAACCTGCCCAGGATTTTATCACTGGCTGCAGTTGTGCAAATGTCTGCCAGCACACACTTCAGACTCTCGGCCTTGCTACCATTATGTGTGGTTGTCAATTCGTCACGCTCCTGCTGCTTCTTTAAATATCAGCTGCAACAGTAGCAAAATTCACACACACAGAGAGAGAGAGAGAGAGAGAGAGAGAGGTTAAAATGGCAGCCATCCATCACTGCTGCCACCACCTTAGGTCAGGTCATGACCTAGCCATTGAAGACTAATAGCATAGATAGTTTGTGTCTGCTGCAGATGGATTCCATGGGTGCCTGCTGCTGTTGCATAGAAGTAAATGAATATGGGTATGCATAAGACTTTCCCCTTCCCTTCTGAACTCATTTTGCACAGCAAGACCAATGCTTTTGCAAACAGCAGTAACAATTGCGTCAAGGACATTGCTGCATAACTTTTCCTTGTTGGGGCAGACGTTGCTAGTTTGAAAGAAACATACCTCTCCCTCCAAAAACGTTATTTGGCATTAAAATGCATTCATTCTGGAGTTTTCTCCTTTCACCTCTCTGTGATGGGTTTTGCTTTATCCCCCCCCCCCCCCTGTCCTCCCTCCCTCTCTCTCTCTTAGCAGAAGATGCCAATTCAATTGGCAGGGTTTTTTTTTTTTTTAAGTTCACGATTCACAACTGGCAGCCTTTTCAGTGGTGCTCTCAGAAGATGGTAATTAGACAGCTTCCAAAAAGAAGTGGTATTTTCCATCTCTTCATCCACAATTTGATCAGATAGAGTCCCTGAGGCAGCAAAGTGGTTTAATGCTCCCTTCAAGCCAATTAAGCGCAACAGGTGCTGAACGGATGCAATAAAACGAGTGCCAATGTGAGACCGGATGTCGGATGACATGGGGACAGTGATCCTTTCTGCCCTTCACAAGGTTATTGGAAGGTGATTAAAGAGGACTGTGTAGGCACACCGTACACTAAGCAGGCAAGAAATGGCCCTGGTGGGTGAGTATAAAGATTAGGACTGCAGCCCTGCACATGCACACACTGGCCGCAACCCAACCAGAGGGTCGAGTGCCGTGGAGTTAAATTTTCCCCATTCCATTTTGCCTTCTGCAGGTGACCGGCTCTGGTTCTCATCTAATTGTCCATACATAATTTTTCTAATTAATTATAGAACCAAAGCATGCTGTTCCTGCTGCTTTCTGTTCCTTTCATCTATTCACAGGCAGGGTTTGGGGGAGGGGGTGTATTTGGCCTCTAGCTAAACTGGGCATGGCCCTGACCTGGATGGCCCAGGATAGCCCGATCAATCTCGGAAGCTAAGCAGGATCGGCTCTGGATGGGAGACCACCAAGGAAGTCCATGGTTGCTCTGCAAAGGCAGGCAATGTAACAGTCTGTCTCTTGCCTTGAAAATCCTATAGGGTTGCCAGAAGTCAGCTGTGATTTGACAGCACTTTCCGTCCAAGCTGTGCATACAAGGGATCATGAAACTTCATGTGCCTGTTTTTGGTGAACATGCATTCATGCATGTGATCACAACAATGGTCTCTGTTGTGAGTGTCAAGCATACATGCACATGAGCGTGGAGGTAAATGCAGTCTCCTATGCCCTCCTTGGAACCGCAGGCAGAATTCCTTGTGAGACTTTTTGCACGGTGGATTCATGTGCAAAGGGGCTCTTTGATAGTGTCCTGCCAGAGGTGGGCTTAAGCCTTGGCAATGGTGGAAACTGGCAGCCTGGCTCCACATTACGCAGTCCAGTTCTGCAGCCCAGAGACACACTGTCACAGTGCCTGTCATCTGCTAGGTGAGTCAAGGAAGTGCTTGATCTCCCTTTGGGTGCCTCACCTCTAATGCACACTAAGAGCTAACCTTTAAATGGGACTCAACCTGCGTGACATTACATCACTGCATCCCCCCCCCCCTTCATATAGCCTTGTAATCAGGAGGGGAATTTCTTTTTCCAAGATTCACTTTTTTAGACAGCAATTGAGTCCCCTTATTCTTTCCCCTCTTTTGAAAGCGGCATTTCTCTTTCTCTTTGAAGAGAGATCAATGCTCCCTTTTGTAACTTTTGCTCTTGCAGTTGTTTTAAGTCACACACCCTACATGGGTGGTGCTCTAGCAGGAAGGCAGGAAGGTTTGGGAAGACGCTGCCTGCCTCTGAGCATCTACACACTGGGATTCTGAAATTTTGCCGAACCTTCCATCCTTCCCCTCCTCTCTTCAAATGTCAATGTTAGCAAAACAGAACTGATTAGAAACAGGCTCTGAATTCCTAAAACGGGGGGAGGGGGGCTAATCGTTAGATTTTAGGGAGACATGGGGTGATTCTGCACTAGACCTTAAATCCTGGTTCAGCCCTGTCCCCGAACTTACAATTCTAGACTACACTCGAGTTCACCCCTGTAATTATCTTGGGGTATTTTTTTTGTTTCCACATTACATTGAGGTCACCCCGGCTTCGCCCCACTCTTGTCCCGGGAAAAACAGATGCTCATATAACCAGGGATAAATGCAAGGTACTGTGTCCCGAGTTGAACTCTGATAAAACCAGGGATGAGATCCAAGTGCGGAAAGGACCATGGAGAATTTTGCTTTACAATGCTATTGTTAGATTTCAGGGCGAAATTGAGAATTTCTCTTAACGCTATTCTTACTTGATCAATTGACTCGTTTGAACAGATCTGCAAAAAGGGGGAAACCTTCAATGCATAATATGCAACTGAAACAATGCACAAGAGACTGTGTTGAATTATAATAGGCAATGCACAAAATTTTACTAGATCTTAACTATATGTTTGCTAACTATACCATTAAAACATTGCGTTCAGCACAACAACATCATATGCACAATAATGAAAAGCAGGGTGGAGTGTCGCTGTAATATCCAAATGGATCCACTTACATCATGCCTCATATTCAATGGGAGGCCAGTTAGCGATCTCATTTCATAGGAATTTTGTCACAGGCGCTATAATCACTAAGTTCCTGCTACATATAGCAAATGACAAAAGGAATGTGAGATGGCTCTAATGCTATGTGATTATAATACTTAGTAAAATACCATCCTCATTCAGGAATTTAGATTAGTTAGGGACCATCTAATAAGGATCTGAAGCCGCTGCTGCAAGAGGATTTATTAACAACAGTTACTGAGCAGAGTTATACCATTCTAAAGTTGCACTTCTGCACCAATAGCCTTAACTATAGTTTTGTATGATATAGGAATGCAAACATCCTAGCTTGTTCCCCAGCACTGTCTTCACACACTTCTTTGCCACAGAGATGCCTAAACAGGCAATAGGACAACAGTGCAATAAAGCATCTGGATCAACAAATGGATTTGAAGGTTTGCCTGCATCTGAATCCTGATTAAGCATCTGAAACTCTCTTACACTGAGCCACACCATTGATCCAACCAGCTCTGTATTGCCTACTATGGCCAGCAGCCCCTCTCCAGGGTGTCATGGAAGAGAGAGAGGTCTTTCACATGACCAGCTGACATCCTTTAACTGGAACTGCCAGAGAATGAACCTGGGACCTTCTGTGTGCAAAGCAGGTATTGATCCCACTATGGCCTCTAGGTACACAAACGTACCATAGTAAACATTTAAAGGTGGTTTCATGTTGTGATTCAACTGAAGTTACAAGTCTCCTTTGCATAGGGAAGGTTTCTCCACTAGTATGCATCTCCCCTCCTTCAGGATTTTCTGCACGCTCAACTTACTCTTCATTTTCTTGGGAGTGGATCCACGGGTATTGGAATTAGTTTGGGCACAGTTCTTCTGCACATGTGCTCTCCCTGTGCTTTTTCACAGTGGCAGAGTCAGTTTATGTTCTTCCACATGTGCCTTCAATAATGAGGATTTTCAAGGGAGGGTACTGTCATCATTGGCAGTATCATTGGTGGCATCACAGTACCCCCCCCACCTTCAAAAAAGGCACTAAAATATTGATATATTGCTGGAGCATTTTATTAACAGGCTTAGAGGGTTCTCTGAATTCCCAGGTTTCATTTTTTTTTAAAGGCTCTATGCCCTTCCCTCATGGATATATAAGGGAAAAGGCATATATCTGCAAGGGAAGAGGATAGAGACACTGTTTTTTTAAAAAATGACAGTTCACATAAATATTTGGGGTGAGTTATGGTTCCAAAATGGAGAAGGGTCAGGGTTTGCATCATGTGATGCTTGAATGCAGGAGGCAGAGAGACTGCTGGGTATTTTAATGCACAAACTGTAATAAAGATTAGGATGCCCAGACCAAGCAGTTTAAAATGGGCAGTTCGCATAGGCGTAATCTTTGTGGGGGCGGTGGGGCGTCAGCCCCCGCCAAAATTTTCAGGAAGGTGCTTAGCCTCCCCCGGGAGCCACCCTTGCTCCTAGCAAAGCAATGCCTCTGTCCCAGCCCCACCCCCCCCACCCCCGGGAAATTGGAAAGTCTACACCCTTGGGCAGTTGAGCACTAATATTTAGTTGTGCATTGTCATCTGAGTGTACCATACTGTGTCCAGAGGCAATTTGTATTTTTCATATTTAAGTACATTTATCACATTAAATACACTTCTCACATTAACATTTTGAAACAACATTGCTTCTAATGCCAGTCGTACCCACCCCCAAGAACATTATCCATTGCAATCCAAACAGTTATAAAGTAAGTGTAAAGGGACATGAAGATTAAGGGCCTGATCCATCATGAGATTCTCCTGCTGTTGTGGAAGTTGGTTACAGCACATAGGAAAAGATCCCAGAAATGCCCCCTTTTTGCACATAGAAGGACGAACCCCTGCATTGTGTGACTGTAAACTACTATGCAGTGAAGACACATTACCCATTTGTGTAATTTATTTAGTGGTTGTATACGCTAATACTTTGCCTGTCTGAATAACCATTCACAGTGGCTTAACAATTTAAAAAAATCCAAAACAAAATAAATAAAACCAGTAAAATAATTCATACCTTTAAAAAAGTTAAACTACTTACAAAGCCAATCTTAAATTAATACCAAATTCTCAGCAACTTTCCAAAATAAAAAATGCCAGATCTCTTTAGTGTTCCCATTTTTAGGGGGATATTACAGAGAAGACCTTTAACAGAGCTGCTATTTTAGCCAGAGTGGGGGACTAGCAGTGCAATCCTAAACAGACTCAGGCCTTTATAAGCTTCTATGGACTTACAGTTCAATGGGTGTTAGTGGACTCTGCATAGGATTGCACTGTCAGACCGGTAGATGCCTGGGTTCAGATTCTCACTCTTCCGTGAACCTTGGGTCTGTCTTTACCTTGCAGGGTTGTTGTGAAGGTAAACTAGAAGGGGAGCTTTGCATACTATCCTGAGATCCTTACAGGAAGGGTGGCATGAAAAGACGGAACCAGTCATAAAACACATCCTGCTACATTTCTCCTCTAGGGTTGCCAGCTGTCTCTTGGAATTTCTATTGGTCCTCAGAATACATAGATCTATTCTCCTGTAAGAAGTGGCAGCTTTGAAGGATGAGCTCTATAGTATACTATAGAGACAAGGAGAAACTCTAGTCCTAGGGTGTGGTCACACGCACCAGATAAAATGGGGGGGGGGAGAGCGAGGCTATTTCCTCCAGAGGAATTTGACCCACAGTTGCATGATCACACCTCCCTTTGAAGCTGAGGGCACAGTCCGTCATTGCCCCCCCAGATGGAAGAAATAGACAACAAGGTTGGATGAAATAAGGCCACTTTATTAAATTATTAACTTAACGGCAAAGGGCAACTATGGAAACAGCGGCACGTCCGGGCCTGGCGTCGCTTTGACTCCCATCCTCAAACCATATGAACGGCAAGACACCACGGCCCCCCGGGTTGGAGCCAACCGTAAGTCGCTTACAAACCCAGCTGAGCCAAGATTGGGATGCGCCCTCAGGAGCCCTCAAACACCACCGCACGGCCAGCGCTGAGTCTCCGTCGTGACCATCCCCATAGGCGGTCTGCAAGCCTCATCCCAGGCCGCACGGCTACAAGGTTGGTCCCGCAGACCCCTCTACCCCCCACCAGGGGTTATTAATTGGTGCTTGCTAGCCGCTGAACTTTATTTAAACCTAATTCTGCCCTAACAAAGTGACGGACTAGCCCCTAGGCACCATCCCAAACCAATTCCTCAACCCACTGACCGCAGTGCAGGGTAGGCGAAAAAGACCCCATTCTCAATAGCCAATCAGAGAATGGGACCAAAAAATTCCTACCCGCCCCCCGTTAAATGGGGCAGCTAGCCTATGCTTACACTACATACAGGGCGGGTGGGTGGGCCGAGCACGAGGCGAGCGACTGGCCGGGGAGAGAGCGGAGCAAGCCTATTAAGGCTGCGCAGGCTCCCCCCCCACACACTGGAGCTGAGGCTCCACCGCAGCCTGCCTTACCTAGTTCCTCCTCACGAGGAGGCAAACGAGGCCCCCATGAGGTATGCCGTGGGCTGTCTCCTGCGGGGCCGGAGTGTGTGATCAGACGCAACTGAGGGTGAATCAGGGGTTTTTTTGTGCCCTTTGTTTCCCATGGGCTTAAACAAGGAATCAATGAATCGCACCTCCACACTGAGGGCTCCCTATGGAGTTTGTGATGATGCGCATACTGCGAAGGGGGGGGGGAACAATGGCATGGAGTCGGGGTGGCCTGATCAGACCCTCCCAACAGCATGAGAGTGCACTGGAGCGATCAGACACGGGAAAGCCCATCCATGGCCTGTCGCGACCCGTTTACTACCGAATATCCCCCAATGTCTTTTAACTCCACTTCTGTGGTGGAGCAGGACAGGTTGCTGACGGCCGCGGGGTGCTTCTCAGATGTTGTTGTCTGATTGCGCCCTTTAAATAAATCTGCCCGGCATTCACACCTATGTCGGGTCTAATTTTGCATATGACCGCAGCCCTAGAGTGACATCACATCACCACTGAGCTCCCTTCCCTCCCCAGACTCTGCCTTTCCCAGGTACTGCCCCCAGATCTCCAGGAGTTTTTCAAGCTATAACTTTCAAGTAGACTTGCAGGAGGGGAGGGGTCATAAAACAATGGCGGTGCTCTCTCAGGAACAGAAAGCCTGGGCCATTTAGGGCTGAGTCCCTGAAAAGGCGGGGAAAGTGCTTTGTAAATACACCCCTTGCACTCCACTACAGCTCCTGACGGCTTTCCAAGGACGGTCTTCCATTGTGTGCATTACTGATCCTTACAAAGGCATAGAGAACAGTAGCTAAACCCCCACTCTCCTGACAAGGCACCAGAGAGCGTCTGAGTTGTAAATGATAAAAAAACCCTCTTCAGCATCTAAGCTTTCTGCAAACACTGCCTCCAGATGCTAAAATTTGTATTAATTGTCACAAAAACTAGAATAACCTTTCCTCCGCGGCATTAAAGCTGAACATTTAGATCTTCTGCTGCTATTACATATCTAGAAAACAGTTTCTGTAATGCATTATCGATCAGGGGCCATTCGGAGATCTTGACTCAGAGTTATTGACATAAATAAATGCCAGTTCCCAGGCTACTGTCACATTCTAACATCAGGTTGCCAACACTAGTATGCAAAATCCCTGGAGACTGGAGGCCTTTCCTGGGGAGGGCAGAGATCGGGGTGGGAAAGGGAGCTCACCAGGAATGTAATGCCATACAGCTTACCCTCCAGCACTACCATTTTCTCCAGAGGAACTGATGTCTGCAGTCTGGAGATGATTGCAGTTCCAAGAGAACTCCACGACCCTCCTCGAGGTTGGAAATCCCCCTCTAACATCACCCCCAGGGGCAGGTAGATGAAGAGGCTGGAGTACGCAAACATTTCTCAGCAGCTTCCATTTTGTTTTACAGGACATAGTAAATATGCTGTAAAACATCTAGGGTTGCCAGCCTCCAGGTGGGGCCTGGAGATCTCCTGCTTTTACAACTGATCTGCAGCTGACAGAGTTCAGCTATCCTGGAGAAAACGGCTGCTTTGAAGGGTGGACTCTATGGCATTGTACCATGCTGAGGGCCCCTCCCCTTCCCAAACCCCGCCCTCTCCTGGATCCACCCCCAAAGTCTTCAGGTATTTTCCAATCCAGACCTGGCAACCCTAAAAACTTCCTTCCCACCAGGGGGCACAGCCTTTCTGCAAACCTCCGCCACCATATTGAGAATCAACTCAGTAGTTATAACAGGAAATATGAAAAGCGAAGTTGCCACAAAAACAAAGGCAAATCCAGGACCTGTTGCTTGCATCTTAAATAACTTGGCTTCAGTTCACATAGGATGTCTTCCCTACCTGATATGGCCTGGGGTGGGGGGCTACAGAGGTTGCTCTTCAGTACACACACCTGTACACACACACCCAACAGGGCAAATAACACCTCCCCAGGGCTGTCTCAAATCATGAAAATAATACACGGGGAGGGCTGAAGTCCATTCTCCCCCCCACACACACACACACCATGTTCACAACCCAAACTGGGACCACCCATACTTGGAAAATGAGTTACATCACATCTGACATGCAACTGTCTCAGTCAAATTCAGGTTGGAGCAGCCCAGATGCCACACGTTAGAAATGGTTATGGATTGTTGAGCCCATAGTGACCATAGCTAATAGCCATGGCTGGAGGTATCCCCCATAAATATGTCTAATCCCTTCTCAAAGCCAGAGGCCAAGCTCTTATCTTCTGACAGTAGATTTCATAAGTTAATGGTACATTGTGCATAAAAGACAATGGAACTCTCTGCCAAATAACATCCATGATGCAGTTCCACAGGGCCTGTATGTTCCACCAGGCGTTTGGTTGAGGACAGTGATGGTTTCATCCTTCTGGCACTCCCATTCCCTGCCTCCTCATGAGGAAGTGGCACAACTGGAATTGTTAGCATCATCAATTAGGTTGATTGTTGTGTTTTTATTGTTTTTAACGGCTTTTAATTACGTATTATATGAATTTATTCTATGTTGTACACCACCCTGAGCCCTGTTCTTAAACGAAAGGTGGTTTAAAATCCAATTTAATAAATAAATGTTAAATTATTCTATTTTTTTTTAATGGAGATGAATTTCTCTCAAAGCAGACACCTGCATATGTCTTCAAATATGCCTGAATGGCTAGAATCCCAAGCCCTGTAAATAATTACCCTCCCATAGCAAAAAGCCTCTAAAAGCTCAAGTGGAACACTTTGTTACAAACATCTGCATTGCCGCTCTCTCTCAAGGCAGCTTGGAGAAGGGGGAGAGGAGCTTCTGGACACATTTGGTGCCAAATCTGCAGCATCTTCAGGATCTGCAGGTTAAAACAAAAAACAAAACAAACATGAGCGGGGAGCGTTAAATGACCCCCATGCTTTCTCAGCGGCTACCGAAAATTCTTTTGTAGGTTGGCTCTACCGAGATCTCACATATCGCTGCTGCACTGATTCATTTCACTCCAACAGTCTCAAGCACTGTTCAAGCAATCTTCCCGGAATCTAGAAACTGAAGGGCTTGTGGGAGAAGAAACCTTGGTCTCCTTGACCGGAGACATGGGCTGGAAGCCTCCTTTGTTTATTCCAGCAACTGTGTAAAGGGAAACGGTTGGCTAATCTGGCTGGTAAATAAAAAAATTCTCACAGAAGCGACAGCTGGCCAGAGTGCAAGGTGCAAGGTCACTGTGTTTGCCATTTGCATGGCATTTCTAATACAGGAGAGCGTCCCAAAGGATTTCAGCGACTTTTCAGTCTCACACGTGAGCCAAGTTTAAGCCCAGGTAGGGCAAGGTGCAGCAACTGTCCAGTGCATGCCGTGATGGCACATGAGCTACATTTTGACTAAGGCTCACATAATAATAATTTTTGTAAAAAAAAAAATCCCAAAGGGTCTGAAGCATGGGGGCCAGGGTTTGAGGAAGAAGAGAGAAGAGAAGAGATTGGATTTATACCCCACCCTTCACTACCCAAAGGTGTCTCAGAGCGGCTTACAAACTCCTTTCCCTTCCCATCCCCACAACAGACACCCTGTGAGGTGAGGTGGGGCTGAGAGAACTCTGACACAAACTGCTCTTTCAGGAACAACTGTGCCAGAGCTTGTGACCGACCCAAGGTCACATCAGCAGGTGCAAGTGGAGGAGTGGGGAATCGAACCCAGTTCTCCCAGATTAGAGTCCGCGCACTTAACCACTACACCAGACTGGCTCTGAGGAAGGGATGGACCTCAATGGGGAGTAATGCCACAGTAAAGTCCACCCTCCAAAGCTGCTGTTTTCTCTAGGGGGACTGATCTGTGTAGTTAGGAGATCAGTTGTGATTCCAGGAGACCTTTATATAGGGGCCGCCGCCACTACTATCACCACCACCACCACCACTGTTAATGGTGGGGAGAACAACGGGATCAAGGGCTGCCCTCTGCAGTCCTGCCATAAATGGGCATGGCACTGACATTTGCTGGATCGGCTTGAACTATCTATAGGACAATATCACCCCCAGGGAAATGATTGACACCATCGTGAGATCTAAGGGAATGACTGATACCATCATGAAACTATCCAAAGACCATCTTGTTTACATGAAGCACTTTATTATTGTTATTGTTATTTATGATTTTATGGTTTTATGCATGGGCTTATGCCCCTTGTAAGCCACCCTTGAGCCCGCTTGCGGGGAGGGTGGGGTAAAAATGTCAAAATAAAATTAAAAATCAAATCTCCAGGCTCTGCCTGGGAGTTGGCAACCTAAACAAGTAGCAGTTTTACCATGCCTTCTCCCAAAGAATCCTGCGAACTGCTGTTTGGCGAGGGCCCTGGGAATTCCCTATGCATCACTGTCCCTATACATCTGTAGTTCTAGGGATATAGAAAATTACTATGAAATCAGTTAGTGCAGGGGTGTCAAACATGCAGCCTGGGGGCCACATCAGGCCCCCGGAGGGCTTCTAACAGGCCCGCAGTGGGACTGGCTGTCTTCCACTTCTGCTGCTGATGTGTCACCGTAGATTTGCAGCTTACAGATACACACCTGAACAGCATATTCAAGATTGCAAAAACACAGACATTTTGATGCAATAATTCAGAGCACTAATGTTTTAAGTATGTTTTTATTTTAAGTTTTTAAAAAACCTTTGTGTTTGTGTCCTCTATAAAGTTTATATCTCCGCTACCTGGCATTGCATTTTATGACACACATGGCCCAGCCCAGCCCAGCAAGGTCTCATTTATGTCAGATCCGGCCCTCATAACAAATGAGTTCAACACCCCTGAGTTAGTGTGAAGTTTACTCTGAAGCTGTGCTTGAACTCCCCAGCCTGCCCAAGGGCTCCTCTTTCCAATGTGGACCTTTACTTAAGAAGAAGAGAAGAGATTGGATTTGTAACCCACCCTTCACTCAGAGCAGTTTCAGAGCAGCTTACAAACTCCTTTCCCTTTCCCTCCCCACAACAGACACCCTGTGAGGTAGGTGGGGCTGAGATAGTTTCAAGAACTGCTCTTTCAAGGACAGCTCTGACAGAACTATGGCTTGCCCAAGGTCATCCAGCAGCTGCGAGTGGAGAAATGGGGAATCAAATCCGGTTCTCCCAGATTAGAGTCCGCACACTTAACCACTACACCAAACTAGCATCATCAGAAGGCATACCAAGAGGGTCAGGGTAACACAGGAGTACAAGACTCCAGGTCAGACTGTGACGCTCCGCTTGTCTGTTCCATTCTCACTGATGTAGCACAGCTTGTATGGTCTTCAAGGCCTCTAGCAGAAAAAAAGGTTGAGCTCTGCTCCTTGTTGAAGCAACTTGGCTGCTGCCTTTGAGTTGTTCCTTGTCTCGCAAGTTACTGCTTTTTACTTCAATTCTGTCTTGGCCATTGGCTGTTCCGTATACTGTTCCATGAGATTGCCTGTGAGGTTGGATGTCCATCAATGGATTTTCTTTTCTTTCTTTCTTACATTTTTAAAAAACTTTAAGAGCAACCATTGGGGTGGGGAATTATGGATCAGGGCTGCTGTGCCATGGAAAGGGGACCGGAGTTCTCTTATTATGTTTCCCTGTTCAAAATTGCCCACATCTTAAACACCAGTAGGGAAAAAAAGGGCAGGAAGAGGATGGGATCCTTGACCTGGATAGCACAGGCTGGCTCAGTTTTATCAGGTCCCAGAAGCTAAGCTGGGTGGGCCCTAGTTAGTATTTGGATGGGAGACCACCAAGGAATTTCAGGGTTGTGATGCAGAGGCAGGCAATGGCAAACCACCTCTGAGCGTCTCTTGCCATGGAAACCCTGTGGGGTTGCCATAAATCAGCTTGGCAGCATTTTCCACCACCACCAGCACTAAGTACTGATACCTGTCTTTTTCCCCTGCCAGGGCTAAACGCAACCGAATTTTCTACTGGAAAAACAGTGCAGGGGAGTTAACCTCTCCCTGTTCTCCAAAGCTGTGAACCTAATCCATACTGGATACCCCTATATATGCCTTTAAGGGCCAAAAAACATACCAGGATAGCCAGTCACTGACTTCCAGCACCATGGACCCTGAGTTACCGGCCAATGCCCAGCTACTTGCTACTGCCAACCTTCTTGGTTGGCATCTTGTTGCCACCCAGGCCCCCAGGATCATGCCTTTGACCATCCACTGGACCAAGAAATTTCCTTACCATCTAAATACATTGTACCCATTGGCTTCAGATCTCAACCTCTTTGTATGTGCTAGTCACTGGCTTTTACTACTGGACTTGAGTTCACCACCTTCACAGTTCCCTTGGTTTCCGAGTCCATATGACTCCAATGGTGGCAAAAGACAGGCTACCCTGAGCATTTCTTACTTGGTCCTTCGACTTCAGCTGTTTGTGTTCTAATTGGAGGCACTCCTGCTCAGACACGCCAAGCTTGCTAGCCAGAAGCTTCCAGTTTCCCTTCTTTGCCGATACTTCTGTGGCCACTTGGGAAAGCTGCCTGTTGTTCAACCCCTGCTTGTCTCCAGCCTCGGCAGCAATCTGCAGGAACAATGTGGGCATCCATCGGTTATTAAGAAGTGTAGTAGTGACCTAGAACTGATTATTTCAGCTTCCCAACTAATGAAACAGCAAGATTTGAGTCC
This sequence comes from Gekko japonicus, assembly GCF_001447785.1. NCBI lineage: Eukaryota > Metazoa > Chordata > Lepidosauria > Squamata > Gekkonidae > Gekko > Gekko japonicus. The sequence goes on along the minus strand of NW_015169842.1, from coordinate 272,536 downwards.
GGTAGCAACTTAGAGACCAACAAGAGTTTGGGGGTTTAAGCTTTCGAGAATCAAAGCTCCGTTCATCATATCTGACAAAGGCAGCTTAGACTCTCAAAAAATTTTACTCCTAAAAATCTTTTTGGTCTCTAAGGTGCTACTGGACTTGAAACTAGTCATTCTACTGCAGACCAGCACAGCCACCCTCTGAAACGACCTTCATGAAAGGCACGCCCAGCTAATGAAAGCCCCCCCCCCCACTGAGAGAGCCAGTTTGGTGTAGTGGTCAAGTGTGTGGACTTTAATCTGGGAGAACCGGGTTTGATTCCCCACTCCTCCACTTGCAGCTGCTGCATGACCTTGGGCAAGCCATAGTTCTGTCAGAGCTGTTCTCTCAAGTGGAGTTCTCTCAGAGTTCTCTCAGCCCCACCCACCTCACAGGGTGTTTGTTTTTGGGAGGGGAAGGGAAAAGAGTTTGTACGCCGCTCTGAGACTCCAAGTGAAGGGCGGGGTATAAATCCAATCTCCTCCTCCTCCTCCTCCTCCTCCTCCTCCCCCTCCTCCTCCCCCTCCTCCTCCTCCCCTTCTCCTATTAATTTATTACAAGGCTTATCCTGCAGATTGTACAAAACAGAAATGTATAGGAGGTCATTAAAAAGGGAATAGGCCTACAGAGTAATAGAATAGTTCATAAGGGTGCTTTTACAAATGGAATAGGTTTGCCATGTCTTCCATGCTAAGTTGTACATATTATCTTGCTCTAACTGCATTGTGTTCCATTTTCTGCATTGTTTATGGTACATCATATCCTATAATTTTGGTTTGCATTGGTTTCTAATTTTGCCATCCTAGTCCTCTTGCATTGCTTATGTTTTCTGACTGTTGTCTTACGTCGTCTGATTGCCTTGCATTATATTTAGTAATCCATCTTATGTCTCAGCAAGAAAGGCCAACTATCAATAAAGCAAATATATTAATAAAACATATTTTCAGCCAGAATCGGCTCCCAAAGCAGCTTACAAGAATCAAAATTGAATGGAACGAACAGAATTCAGTACAATTTTTTCTTCTTGGGGAGGAGATTCTTAGCGAAATCCAGGCACAATGTACATGACTGATGGCTTCTTCTTCTTGAATGTAATGATATTGGCTTCTAATGAAAATGTTACAAGAAAGGAAATTGCCTTGGTAAATAGATACAAAGTTCCCTGATTTCACCTGTTCTATTGATTAAACCTCTGGATATACTTACAGTACAAACTTTGGATTGGATGCAGTCCCAATTTCTACTTGCGAAAGGTACTTTTATCAGTGGAATAGAACATTTCTGCCTCCTGCCACCCCATGCTGGCCCCCTGACCCCACAAAATGCAGCTCCTGGGGGACAGGGGACCCTCAGGAACAGCATGAGTAGCAAATCAGGGGTCCACAACCAAAAGAAGGAATTGGTGGAAATTACCCCACCCCTTCCATTAGCAGAAGACGTCTCCTTTGGTTTGGTTTCTTCATGTTTTTGCAGTGGGGTGTTTAACATGCTTAATGTTTGCTTAAATATGGTAAACAGTCCATCATTTTTAAAAAATGAAGAAATAAGTAAAATTGTAGATAAGAAGAAGAGAAGAGATTGGATTTATACCCCGCCCTTCACTACCCAAAGGTGTCTCAGAGCGGCTTACAAACTCCTTTCCCTTCCCCTCCCCACAACAGACACCCTGTGAGGTAGGTGGGGCTGAGAGAGCTCTTGACAGAAACTGCTCTTTTTTCAAGAACAGCTCTTATCAGAACTACAGCTTGCCCAAGGTCATCCAGCAGGTGCAAGTGGAGGAGTGGGGAATCAAACCCGGTTCTCCCAGATTAGAGTCCGCGCACTTAACCACTATAGTACACTTGTAGTACACAAGATGGAGAGAATAAACATTGTAATGGAAATTAGAACTCTTTGAGCTGGCAGAACACCAACATCAGATCACAGGAAACAGGGCTGCACCAAAAACTGTATTACACAACGTTTTATCTGGCATTGCTACAAAATCGAATCCATTGTGCCTTTCCCCCATTGTTAGGCAACTCTGTTTCAAGGCCAAGTTAAATGAAACAAAAACAAACGAAGCAAATAAAGGAGAAATTTCAGAGATGCAAAAATCTCATTTATTGTGGTTCAGTGCTATTTTTCAAAAGCCAAACCACTACAAACAGGATCTGGAAAGTGCCATGTCTTCATCTTTGACAAATCTCTGCTAAATTAGCCACGTTTGACAGATACAAACTTTACATATATTCAGTTTTATTCACAATGATCTCAACAGTAATGTTAACTATACTTACATAGATGTTTGGATTCAAATACTGAATAATCTTTATTTCCCAAACATTCCTGAATAGTGAAAGATGACAAATAATGGAAAAACAGGAATAAATAAACATTTCTACTTACACTAGGATAAGAAATCCGAAACTTGCTTAAAGTCAGGTTTGGGGGTATAATTGGGAAGTTTAGAATAGACTGCACAGTTTCCTGTGGAAGAGTTTGTACCCAAGCAACAAACATGTCTTCAGAGATATATCCTAGTGCAAAAGAATCATATAAGAACAGAATAATCAGCAAACAATGTGTATTTTATTTATTATTAAATGTGTATTCTGCCACATAGCACATTCAAAAGCTCAGAATGGCTTAATATTCTTTTTGATTATTTTTTTAACCATTTAAGGGGGGCAAAGAATGAAAAGGGGCAAAAGGAAAAGCGGGAAACATAAAACATCATTTGTTAAACACATTTTAAGAACATTGCATAATATAAAAAAATAAAACATGAAAAATAACATAGCAAAGAGTATTAGAGCAAATCAAAATATGGTAAACTAATCAATACTTCAGCATAATATATTTCAATGTATATTTCCATTATTTCTTATCTATAGGGCTTGAATGGCTTAATATTCTTAAAATTCACAAAAGTACTAAAAGCCACAGTATGAAAAAAGTGAACAGAAGAATAGCTAGGGTTGCCAACCTCCAGGTGGTGACTGGAGATCACCTGCTATTACAACTGATCTCCAGGTGACAGAGATCAGTTCACATGGAGAAAATGGCCACTTTGGAAGTTATGCCCCAAACTCCACCTATTCTGAGGCTCCACACCCTAAATATCCAGGTATTTTCCGATCTGGAGCTGGCAACCCTAAGAATGGGTAAGAACCAATGAGAAGCAATCGGATTATGACACAGGACAATAAACACAGGGAGATCAGGCTGTGTTGTTTTTAATTTAATATCAACTGTTATTTTCAGTTTTGTGAGTTCTCCTTATTGGCTGAGTCTGGTAGGCCTGTGGAAGTCCTGGAAAGCACACTGGCTTCCCCATTCAATGGACTGTCAGGGGGAATAGTTCTACATGCGTGCATGTGCATTATTTTCTCTGACACTGCCATGAATGGGAAGGTTCTTGCACGCACGGATGATACACATACATACCGAAGCCATTGTATGTGAAAAGAGTCTCCAGCAAAGAAAACACCAATGTACAGAAACAGAATGAATTTTAGAGTTGTTACTTTCAAGCAGAAGTAACAACCGTCTGCAATAAATTTGTTAGAATTTTTTGACAATTATCTGGGCAGAGTTTGGGATCCACCCAAAGATTTCCACCGGAAACAGTCCTTGCATTTGGGGGGGGGGGCATACTAGTCCCTGGTATGAAGTTAAAGACAGTATATTCCAAATTGCCTTTTCACTTGTGGGGAGGAGGAGGAAGAAGAAGGAAGAAGAAGGAAGAAGAAAGAAGAAAGAAGAAGAAAGAAGGGAGAAGAAGGAGAAGGAGGAGGAGCAGCAGGAGGAGGAGATTGGATTTATACCCCGCCCTTCACTACCTAAAGGAGTCTCAGAACAGCTTACAAACTCCTTTCCCTTCCCCTCCCCACAACAGACACCCTGTGAGGTAGGTGGGGCTGAGAGAGCTCTGACAGAAACTGCTCTTTTTCAAGGACAGCTGTGCCAGAACTATGGCTTGCCCAAGGTCATCCAGCAGGTGCAAGTGGAGGAATGGGGAATCAAACCCGGTTCTTCCAGATTAGAGTCCACGCCCTTAACCACTACACCAAACTGGCTCTTGTGTAGTCAATTTCTGGGCACTATAAGATGTAGGAAGAAGAATATTTGGTATGGTACAAGATCTTGCCCAAGTGGAACTATGCTAATTCTATTTATATTTGCATTAAAACTCACTTATTTCAGTCGGGAACATTTAAGAACACTGATAACTCTCACAGTGGCATTGACTGATTTCAGCTGGACTACAGTCAAAATATCAAAATAAGGAATAAACACAGGGATTGCCTTCAAAAAAGCTCCCCAGTGTTATTTTGATCAACTTCCTAAGAGATATCCCCAAAATCCACTAGATGGTGCTGTGTCACATACTTTGCAAAATACACACTTTCTCATCTTTCTAGTCCATTTCTTTCTCTCTCAACATGGCATCTTTCAGACCTTATCACTCTGGAACCTAGTGTTCCCTCAGTGGACCTTTTAAAGGAAATCAACTCATTACCTTGATTGCTTTTATCCACTTCCTGGAGAAAGAGGCTGGAAAGCTCCTGAACTGCCCTGCGCTTTTCTTTAGGGTATAAGTCACTCAACAGGTCCTGGAGCTGTTTCTTGCCAATATTGCCAGGGCCAAAAACTTGGTATAGACCTAAGCAAAGGAGAGAACTGACACTTAGTGCCTAGAGCTGCACCACATATTCTTCTGCTTCAGTTTTTTTTGGGGGGGAGAAAGGTAGAAGCTAGCAATTTGGGTGGGAGAAAATTTGTGAAAAATAGTTTGTGAGCATATTCATCATTTCGTGCTAATCAGTGTTCTGCCATTGTTTTGCCTGAGGGTGATTTTTCCCAAGATTAGTCACCTGCACGATTGATCCCGCCCAGTCAGAAACAACACATGAAATATGTAATTGGTTGTGAGGACAACCCAAATGAATAAATGAATATTTCTTTCAAAGGGAGTGTGGGGTGGGGTGTTTTTCTGGCACTGCCGAAACATTTCAAAAATACTGTGAATAGTTTCAGCTCAGCTCCTGAGATTCTTAATGTGGATGGAACCTATATTCTATCTCACTTTTTTTTTTTAACCAGCTGCTTTGACATAGTAAAGCTACCATCATATGACTATGGAGTTGGTATCTTTGGTCAGGCTGAGGGTCCTCCTACAGCTTCAAAGAGAGGCCAGTCAGATGTCACAGGAACATGAGGTGCAATGGCAGAAGCCATATTAGCAGGGCTATTTTTGGGCAGGAACGCACAGGAACGGAGTGCCAGCTGGCTCCCAAGTTGACCACACCCAGCAGCAACTCATTAACATAACAGGCCACACCCAACAGCAGAAACTCATTAGGATTGGCTACATTAGGGGTGTGTGGCCTAACATGCAAAGGGTTCCTGCTACAATAAAAGCCCTGGGTTTTGACAAGGTAAACAAAGTAAGAAGCAAAAGGTGGGTGTGGCTGGATGACCACACTTCCACAACATGGGGGTGGGGCCTAATATGTTAATTTGATGTACTGTCAGGGGTGTGGCCTAATATGCTAATTGATTTCTGCTGTTGGGTGTGGCCTATTATGCTAATGAGTTCCTGCTGGGCTTTTTCTACAAAAAAAGCCCTGCATATTAGCACAAGTATGCAGCGTTGGAGGACCTTTGGCACATTGTGGAATAGGTCTGCCAGGCCAAGCCTGAAAACCAGCAGGAGGGCTGGAGGTGGGGACATGGTGGGAAGGCAGTGTTGCTGGCATGATGGTGTCATTTCCAGGGAAAACCCGGAAGTGACTGCAGGCAGATCTAAGAATTGCCCAAAGCTCTATAGTAAAACTCTGTGGTAAAACCTGGCAATGTTCCTAGAGTTTCTTAGGGCTACCCGCCATCACTTCTGGGATTTCTCTGGAAGTGACAATTGTCATGCTAGTGACACTGCCATCCCCCCCCCCGCCCCCGTGCATGCCACTTGGAGCAGTGGCAGGCTATGGGAGCTCAGGGCCGAGATGCCTTGCCCCCAGCAGGGTATTATGGTACCATGCAGTGGCAACCGGAACAGTTAAAAAGTGCTGTCCCACCAAGCCTTGTGTTTAACAGCAATCATAGCTATAGCTGGAAAATAGTGATTCTTGTCCACCCCATCTCCCATTATTGTTTCATTTCTCTTGGGGAAAGTTGATGGAATCAGTGAGACAGTTACCTATGAAACGGAAGCCTCTGTCACTCCATATACGCCCCCCCCAACGAAATCATCTTATTTCTATAGCTTTCTGTCATTTTAAAAGCTTCACCAGCTTTTTAAAATCTTATACGTGTGTGTGTTTTACTGTCCAGCAATCCATCAGCAAAAGTTGCTGCCAGCTGCAGAGCGTCTCTGCTTCCCTTCTTCCCAGAAATCCCTTCTGGCCAGTAAAGGTGATTCCAGGGGCTGCAGGGCCTGTATGGGTCACTGGGATCCAGTGAGGAGGGGGAAGAGGACAATGTAGTCCTTCCTGCCTCTTCCACCAGCAAACCGGAAGTGACAAAAAGGCAGGAGGAAGCGATTGCATCTCCTTGTCTCTCAGTGCAGCTCACCAAACCTCCCTGGCTGTTACTCCGTATGGATGTGCAGCTCCAGGCAGAAGCCCCTCTCCCCCACTCCATGATCCTAAAATGAAACAGGCCCTGACATGCTTGGAAACTTCGCTTGCCCAGCATCATGTCTGGCCACGCAGATATCAGCACCAGTGAACCCCAACCAGAGCCTAGATGTTAAACCTCCAGGTGGGTGAGAGCAGGCATCCTGTTTCTAGGTGAATGCACATGCATAAACACTAAGGCTGCAACTCTAAGAACCCTTTCCTGGGAGTAAGTCCCACTGAATAAAGTGGGACTTGCTCCTGAGTAGAGTTGCTTAGGCTTACTCCTAAGGGCACCTTGTAGTACACAGCCGGCAGTTTTCATACCCTGGAGCTGGTGAAGCTTGAAAGATAATTATTTTTTTAAAATCGTTTATCTCTTCACCCAACAGAAAAATCCCCCTCTTGCTTTTAAATCAGTGCAGGACACGGTTACTGCAGAATAAAGTGGATGCAGCAGATGAGGTGGAGTCATCATCAACAATATATCATGGCCGTGGGGTCAGGCCTTGGGCAATGATCCTTGGTATGAAAGGTGAGGGCTGCCAACTGGCCGCTTTCCCCACTGGCATAACTGCCCCCCCCGGCTGTTCCCAACTGAAGTTATGTTCATATAATGGAGAGAATAGAAAAGAGCCCCCTTTTTAACTAATGGGCAAAGGAATTTGCTGTGGTGCACTTGAAGAACTTTGAGCAATTTCAGCTTAGGCTTTTCTGTGCCTGTAAAGCAGCTCCTCTAAACACAGCAGCTGTCTATGGCTGCCTTTAAGAACGTAAGAGAACATAAGAGATGCCAATGTTGGATCAGGCCAAAGGTCCATCCAGTCCAACACTCTGTGTCACACAGTGGCCAGAAATACCAGGTGCCATCAGGAGGTCCACCAGTGGAGCCAGGACATTAGAAGCCCTCCCACTGTTGACCCCCCCCAAGCACCAAGAAGACAGAGCATCACTTGCCCCAGAGCCCCTATCTATACCTTGTGGCTAATAGCCACTGATGGACCTCTGCTCCATATGCTTATCTAATTCCCTTTTGAAGCCGTCCATGCTTGTAGCCGCCACCACTTCCTGTGGCAGTGACTTCCAAGTGTTAATCACTCTTTGGGTGAAGAAGTACTTCCTCTTATCCCTTCTAACCCGACCACTCAGCAATTTCATGGAGTGCCCACGAGTTCTTGTATTGTGAGAAAGGGAGAAAAGCACCTCTTTCTCTACCTGCTCTTTCCCATGCATAATCTTATAAACCTCAATCATGTCACCCCTCAGTCGTCGTTTCTCCAAGCTAAAGAGCCCTAAGCGCCTTAACCTTTCCTCATAGGGAAAGTGTTCCAACCCTTTTATCATTCGAGTTGCCCTTTTCTGCACTTTTTCCAAAGCTATAATATCCTTTTTAAGGTGTGGTGACCAGAATTGCACACAGTATTCCAAATGAGGTCGCACCATTGATTTATATAGGGGCATTATGATATTGGCTGATCTGTTTTCAATACCCTTCCTAATAATCCCCAGCATAGCATTGGCCTTCTTTATTGCAGTCACACACTGTCTCGACATATTCAGTGAGTTATCTACTACAACTCCAAGATCTCTCTCTTGTTCAGTCTCTGCCAGTTCAGACCCCATCAATGTGTATTTATATTTAGGATTTTTGGCTCCAATGTGCATCACCTTGCACTTGGCCACATTGAACCCCATTTGCCATGTTGACGCCCACTCGCCCATCTTTGACAGATCCCTTTGGAGTGCCTCACAATCCTCACTGGTTTTCACCACCCCGAACAACTTTGTATCATCTGCAAATTTAGCCACTTCACTGCTTACTCCCAACTCCAAATCATTAATGAACAAGTTAAAAAGCAGTGGACCAAGTACTGATCCCTGCGGTACCCCACTGCTTACCCTCCTCCACTGAGAGAACTGCCTTTGTTGCTTCCCTTCCCTTCCTGATATCTCTTCAGCCAAAGGGAGAGGGAGAGAGCTGTGCATTTTACATGAATTGATGTTTCTGTTCACTCCGCTCCTTGACCCCACCCTTTGACCACTCATTTACTTTCTATGGCACTTGAGCTCCACCCCATATTCCACTGTCCTCACCCCTGGGTAGGTGGGCCTTGGGCCAGACTCCACCCCTGCGTGAAGTTTGTGACTTTTCATATTTGTATATTCAAAGGGCTGGCAAAGCCTAGATACAGTGATGTTACAAGCATGCCCTTGTTTTGAGCCATTAAATGTCGCAAGGTATTGTGAATTTCTTAAGGATAACTAGATTCGAGTCCAGTAGCACCTTAGAGACTTAACAATTTCTTAGGGGTATAGGAACCCAAGAGTTAAAAAGCTCCCTTCGTCAGATACCCTTGTTGGTCTCTAAGATGTTACTCAACTCAAATCTACTTCATTGTAGACCAACACAACTATCCTTTGAAACTATCCCCCCTTAAATATTTGTTCATTTGTGTGTGTGTGTGTGTGTATGCATATGTGTGTGTGCATATGTGTGTTGTGTGCTTGCCTGGAAATCATGGTGACTTCTGGCGACCCCCTACTGGGGGCTTAGACATTTTTCAGTGAGGTGGCTTGAGTAGCCTGCTTCTGCGTCCCACCTCTGGTATTCCTTGGAGGTCGCCCTTCCAAGTACTGGACAGAGTCAGCCCTGCTTAGCTTCTGTCATCTGATGAGACGGGGATTGCCTGGGGTATCCAGGTCAGGGCCCCTCTGAAACTATTTTAAGGATAAGTAAATTCAGGTCCAGTAGCACCTTGAAGACTAACAATATTTTTCAGAGTATAAGATTTTGTGAGTCAAAGCACACTTCATCAGATACCAGGATAACTATCTGACATCTGTTGGAATCAAGAAATGGATCTTCAATATGAACCAAGAAGGCAATTTTTATGCCTGAAGACCAAAGATGAAGGGCATTTGAGTTGTACGCTACCACTCTGCTCAGCTAATAGCAGCACCTTTTCCCCAACATAAGAAGCCTTCCAACAGGAAACTGTTTGGTCAGTATTGACCAAAGTATTGTATTGGCAGAATGTTCCTTGTACCTGAGTTATGCCTTACATGAACACATGAAGTTGCCTGATTCTGAGTCAGATTATTGGTTTCTCAAATTCAGGACCATCTATTCTGGTAGTAGCTCTCCAGTGTCCCTGAGAGGCAGCTGCGGTATAGTGTAGTGGTTAAGAGCGATGGACTGTAATCTGGAGAACTGGGTTTGATTCCCCATTCCTCCACATGAAGCCAGCTGGGTGACCCTGGGTCAGTCACAGTTCTCTCAGAGCTCTCTCAGCCCCACTTACCTCGCAGGGTGTCTGTTGTGGGGAGAGGAAGGGAAGGTGATTGTAAGCCACTCTGAGACTCCTTCGAATAATGAAGGGTGGGGTATAAATCTCCTCCTCCTCCCTGACAGAGGTCTTTCACATCATCTCCTACCTGATCCTTTTAACTGGAGTTGCTGGGGATTGAACCAGGGATCTTCCTCAGGCAAAGCAGCTGCTCTGTCACTGAGCCAGGCACCCTCACTTTCTCTGGCAGCAACACAAGTTAGTTGAATTTAGCATTTCAAATAGAGCTCTCAGGTGGCAACATCAGAACAGTGCTTTAAAAAACCACCTATACTGCCCCCACCCCCGGTACCAACCATATTGAAAGTCTTCAGCACCCTCTGCTTTTGCAATTTTGCTTTAAAAAATCCTGCATTTGGAAAGTCAATAAATCATTAGATGTGCATCATTATCATTTTTATGAGGAGTTCAGTGAAATCACAGATGCTGTATCCTGTTCACTCTGGATAATTGCATTGTTTGCATGCATCCAGGAAATTAGAGTGGAATGAGGATAATTTATTGATCTAAACAAAAAGGCTTGCTTCTTGCGTGTTAAAACAAACATGAAAGGGCATTGGCTGGTTTAAAAGCCAGATGAGTCCAAATGTCTTATCAATAATTGACATTTCTAATGGTCATTGATTTTTTCTAAACCAAAATCCAGGTACAGAATTCCTTCCCTCAAACTATTTATTTGTAGAGCATGCTCATCTAAGGGACTGCTTAAGTATCTCTTCTTTACCACTCAAATACATATGAAGCTGCCGTATACTCAATCAGTATCCAAACAAGAATCTACAGTTTTCAAATCTAAACATACAATAATACACAACTGCATGGCAATATTAGAATTATATCAAAGAATTTTCATGATTAAGCTATTTTTGTACGTCATTTTGTTTTATAGCAATAATAATTTTTACAACTACCCGTGTGTATCATTCCAAAATCTATGCAAACAATACAAGAAATATTGATACAATAATAAATTAGAACAATTACTAAGATCATAAGATATTTGAAGGTATTCAAAACGTTGACGAGATCTGGAGCCGGCGTCAGCAGCCTCTTCTAATAGCGGCTTTTTCTAACAACAAGAAGTACGACACCCTGTGAGGTAGGTGGGGCTGAGAGAGCTCTCTTGAGAACTGCCCTTGAGAGAACAGCTCTGAGAGAACTTATGACTGACCCAAGGTCACACCAGCAGCTGCATGTGGGGGAGTGGGGAATCAAACCTGGTTCTCCCAGATTACAGTCCGTGCTCTTAACCACTACACCAAACTGGCCCTTAGTAATTGTTATATTCAATCAGACCCTTGGTCCACATAGGCCCTGGTCACACTGCAAAGTTGCCGCGGGAAAGGCACGGATGGTGGGCGGATTATCCGGGCGCGATCACGCCCCAACATCTGGGAAGTGGAGCGCACCCGTGGCTTACTGCCGACAATGCGCGTTAAAAAACTAGTACCTCCAAGGTACTAGTAAATGTTTGCCACGGGCTGCCTCCAGACGCTGGTGGTGTGATCGCGCCAGCGCGTGGCATTCCCCTCCGGTCCCTCGTTTACCCGCCGGCGCCGAGGGAAGGACCCGTGTGCCACCGGCGCGTCTGATCACATAATCACGGATCAAACTGCGCCGGGGCAATTAGCCACGCCTCCCCCCCGCGATATCCGGCCCATGTGACCGGGGCCTAAGGTCAGTATTGCTTACTCAAAGTGGCAACAGGGTCTCAGGCTCAGGTCTCAGGTCACCTGCTACCTGCTCCTTTTAACTGGAGATGCCAGGGGCTGAAACTACCGCTTTCTGCTTCTCAAGCAGATGCTCTAACACAATAGGGACTTTCAGGGAAGAGAACAAGGAAATTGTAGCCTAAAGTTGATGAGGACCCAAATTTGCTTGTCTGGCTTTGCTAACATCAGCCAAGCCATAAACAGACCATCTGCTGACACAGCCATGAAGAATGAGCTGAAAGGAATAGACCTCTACAGGGATGTCACAGGCCCCTTCTCAGAGGGTTAATACGCATTGTTTCAGGAACAGACTGACACAACCCAGTCACTTCCCTATTGTTAAGTATAGATAGCAAAGAGATCTCAGTTAACTTCATTGGAGACCAAAATTAGGGGTTACAAGTATAACTAGAGAATAGGGAAGACTTCCAGCACTAATGGGTGTGTGTGTGTGCAAAAAACCCAGGGGCCATTTAGTTTTGGCAGATCCTAGAGAGTCATACCTGATGTCATGCCACTTCTATTTTTTGTCAGAAATAACATTACTTGCCAGTATACATGTCCTTGCACCCCAAATCCTTCTGGCACCCCTTGAACAATGGCTATTACTTATAGACAACTAGTCCCAGGGTACACTGCTGCTAACTGCAGCTACCAAGCTAAAACTGCAAGGCTAGAGCAGGGAAACAGAAAGTATGCCTTCTAGGTAAAGGTGAAGGTTTCCCTTGCTCAAACGCCAGTCGAATCCGACTCTAGGGTTGCGGTGCTCATCTTCGTTTCCAAGCAGAAGAGCTAGCGCTGTCTGAAGACGTTCCCATGGTCATGTGGCCAGCATAGCTAGATGCCGAGGTGCACAGAAGCTGTTACCTTCCCACAGAAGTGGTACCTATTTATTTACTTGCAATTTCTGGCTTTCAAACTGCTAGGTTGGCAAGAGCTGGGACCAGAGATGGGCGCTCACTCCGTCATGTGGCACTCGGGTCTCAAACTCCTGACCTTCCGGCCTGCAGTTCAGCGTCTTAACCACTGAGCCACCGCAGCTCCTGCCTTCTAGGTACAGAAACATTATTTACAGAACAGTTCCATACTCAGGGTTTCCAGCTCCAGGGTCGGAGATTCCCGGATATTTGGAGTGGAGACTGGGGAGGGATATCACCAGGGCATAAGTAGGGATGCCAGCCTCCAGGTGAGACCTGGGATCCCCTGGAATTACAGCTCATGTCCAGATGACAGAGATCAATTCTCCTGGAGAAAACAGATGTTTTGGAAGGTGGAGGCTATGTCATTGTACTCCACTGACACCCCTGTCTTCCACAGGCTCCATCCCCAAATCTCCAGGAATTTCCCAAGCTGGATCTGACAACCTTACCCCCCCTTCCCATGGGGTAAAATGGAGAAGAGGAGAACAATGTAAGGTGTTTTGGGTCTCCATTGTGGAGAAAGGCAGCGTGCAATTGAATCATCATAAATATAGGTGAAGATTGGTGGATAGGTAGGTTAGTGGATGGGAAGAAGAGAAGGAAGCAGGGCAATGTGAGGATACGGAGGCTGTCAGGAGGAGCAAAAAAGAAAACAATGTGGGGGAGGTACAGGGGAAAGTGAGGTGCCCCCCCCAGCAAGTCTTTGCAGGTGTCCTTTTAAACAACTGAGCCCAGAATGGTGGCTGTCATCATGCATGTGGGCCCAGACCAGCAGCTGGAATTATGCTGAGTTTCAGGGAGAGGCTGCCAGGAGGGAGGGAGGAGGAAAATCTAAAGTTGGGGGCAAAGTAGCAAGTGAGAAACAGAGGTGGTTTGCCATTGCCTACCTGTGCAGAGTCTTCCTTGGTAGTCTCCCTTCCAAGTTCTGAACCTTGCTTAGCTGCCAAGATCTGATGTGACTGGGTTTGTTGTTGTTCAGTCGCACAGTCAAGTCCGACTCTTCGCGACCCCATGGACCAGATCATGCCAAGCATTCCGGTCTTCCGCCGTCCTCTGAAGTTTGCTCAACTGGGTTTATACCATGCCATTTTCCCTCCCCATACTGATTTATTGATGCACAAAGAAAACAGAATAATGGGTATTCTTTATGGGGGGAAATTGAGTGTGAAGAAACAGAAAATGATACAAAAACAAAGAATCATTCAAGTAAAATAGAGATGCTCAGGTAAGACAACAGAAATACAGATCTGTCCCTTGTCAATGAAGTTATTCACAATTCCAAATCACAGCGTTTTTGAATTAAAAGTATCGAACTGCTTGCATTTATGTTTTTTTCACATTGAATTTATGGCACACACACCCGGTTGTATTCTTAGCTCCCTCCCCTTGATCACCACGACGGTTCTGGCCTCAGTCTTTATGTAATTCATATAGTCCTGTCGAAACTGCATAACTACCCTTTGTATAAACTACAAAAGCTTCTCCAAGCCAAAAATCATCAACCCTACTTGACATGAATCAAATACATAAATTATTGCAAAATAATATATAGTTGTCATCATTATCTCCACAGAAATAGAGACTTCATTGAGATTTTCATTGTTATATAAATGAGTGTAAGGATTTTTGTTTTATTAACTGGTTTAATTAATTGGCTGGATCTTTTAATATTACAGTGTTATGTGCAACCTTCATACAAGCATGCCTGATTTTCTTCCTCTTTCAAAAGCAGCTTTCTTTTTTTTTTTAAATCTAGATTAGTGAAGTGTGACTGTCCTTTCAAGTATGGCAACAACCCACATTTCCAGTTAATTTGGAATGTAAGAACCAATTTCATGGTTTAAATCTCATTATGCGAGTTCACATTTAAATGCTTTTTAGCTAGAGATATCAGATTGTATTCCATATACAATGGAGTAATGCTCTGTATTTACTTTCCAATATTTGAACTTTCCAGTGAATCTTACTTGGAATTTGAAATAGCCACTGTCTGTAATCCAGCAAATGACTAACAGTGGCTGATGAAACAATTTTGTAGCTGGCGTTAGGGGTGTCAAGCTGATGAATTCTTACTGTGGCTTGGGCAGCTACACATTTGAATAACTCTCCAGCCCAGGGAAGAGATGTATTAGTACCTGTCATGGCACCCAGAGGCCCTGTAGCTATCTATTTCTGTTGCTATTATGAATAATATCACAGATTAACATGGAGGCAAGCAAGCTGCATCCTACTCTAAGAAAAGAAAATGCATGAAACACCAAATCCAGCATCACGAGACTATATAAAACAAAAGTCCCTGTAGAGGTGAATTTTTATTGGCCCCTGGTGTTTCCCATTAGTAAGTTTGCCAATCTCCAGGTGGAGCCTGGAGATCTCCTGGAATTATAACTGATCTCCAGACTACAGAACGCACTCCCCTGGAGGAAGTGGAAACTTCAAAGGATGGACTGTATGCCAGGGAGGGGCTGTGGCTCAGTGGTACAGCATCTGCTTGGCATGCAGAAGGTCCCAGGATCATTCCCTGACATCTCCAGTTAAAAGATCTGACAGTGGGTGATGTGAAAGACGTCAGCCTGAGACCCTGGAGAACTGCTGCCAGTCTGAGTAGACAATGCAGACTTTGATGGACCAAGGATCTTTCAGTATAAGGAAGTTTCATGTGTTCATTATATTCTGCTGAGGTTTCTCCCTTCCCCAAGCCCCATCCTCCCCCCCAAATCCCCAGGAACTTTTCAACCTGGAGCTGGCAACTTTACCCATCAGGTGTCAGGTGTGGCACTGACCATTTGAGTCTAACAGCCCGGCCACAAAAAGCTTTGCCCCCACTTACCTGTAGTTTGCCAGTCCAGTTATGCAAGCACAGGGTTACACATCTGCAGCCGTGCTTCGGACTTCAGTTTTTAAAACCCATCCAACAGCCTGCTTGCTTTAAAAAAAAGGCAATTCACTTTCTAGTTCCAATAACTTTGTTTCTAAAAAAATAATAACCTATATATTTAATTCTCAATAGTCCTCTCTGTGTGTGGTTACTTATTTCTGCAGAGAGGGGGAACACTCTCCCCCAACAGGTTTTTCTACAGACTCAGAGGACTCCATGGGTCTCCAGAAAAATCCAAACAGTAAAAAACAAACAAGCTTGGTGAGGGTTAAATCCCCCCCCCCATTCTTTTTGAAATGACTGCCACAGGGATCTACTCCAAGCCCTGCCCCATCAACAGTGAGAGACAGAGAGAGATTATGGGGGGGGGGAGAGGGCAGGAAGCAAAAGCAGAACTGGATCTTAGATTGGGGAGAATTCCTCCAGCAGTATGAAGGCTAAATAGCAGGGGGTTTGGCACCAGGCCTGGAACTAGGATTGCCACTTCAAGCTAGGAAATTCCTGGAGATCCTGTGGTGAAGTCTGAGGAGTGCAGAGTTTGTGGAGGGGGAAGAACTCAGTTGGATATAATGTCACAGAGTACACCCATATTCTCCAGGGGGACAGATCTCTGTTGTATGTCCTACTCTAAGAAAATGCAAGAAACACCAAATACAGCATCACAAGACTATATAAAACAGCCCTCCCTGTAGAGGTGGATTCTTATTGGGTCCTTGTGTTTCCCATTAGTTCAGTTGTAATTCTGGAGGATCTCCAGGTCCCACCTGGAGGCTGGCAAACCTAGGCCTAGTAGCACCCTCTGGGTGACTTGATACCACCTGACTTGCATGATTCAATTAGACCTGGTTGCTTGCTGCTGCTTAAAAGCAGCCACCCTATGAAAATCAGTGTAGTATAATGGTCAGAGCTTCAGAGTAGTGTTTGTGAGACCCAGGGTTTAGATCCCCATCTTTCTGTGAAAGCTCACTGGGTGATTTTGGACCAGTCACATACTTTTAGCCTAACCTACCTCATTGGGTTGTTGTGTGGACAAAAAGGAGGAGAGAATAATGTAAACTGCTTTAGTCCCCACTGTGGAGAAAGACCATAATTTTCCTCAGTAGAAGCTGCAGGGGGAAAGGAGACAGAAAGCTGAAGTCAGAAGGACAGATAAAGGTAGGTTGGCTGTTGGGTGGGAAGGAGATAGGGATGCCAACTCCATGTTGGGAAATTCCTGGATATTTATTTATTTATTTATTTGTTTAGGGAGAAAGGTGGGGTATAAATCAAATTAATTCATTAAATAAACTCAACATGCAGTCCAGCCACTGTTAACAGGTACGGACATGAAGCCTTCTGATCCAGCAAGGAAGAACCAGGTGCAGTCTCAGGCTTCAACGTACGTAGATGATAAAGATATAAATGCCAATCTGGATGCATCCGCTTCATGATGCTCATCCAGGCCCCTTTACGTTGACAAAATATGTCTTTCTGTGGAGATCGTGTCCAGGATTGTTACTTATTGTACACGGCTACTTATGACTAGAGGTGGATTAAGGCCCTTGATGGCAGTGGGAAGTTACTGTCTCCAACTGAAATCAATGGGATTTTACAGTGCAGTTCTATGCAGAGTTACTCCAGTCTATATCCACAGAGATCAATGAGCTTAACGAAGTAGGTCCCCATCAGATTGCACCGTCAATCACTGTCAACTGCGGCTTGGATTCAATGCACTGTTTCCACGGGCAGAAGGATTCATGACCATGGTGCCTGATTTTCCCATCTCCCCTCCTTCCACTGCAGCCCAAGATGACCTCTGAAATGCCATAGCTTGGGGTCCCTGCCCTCCAGCAACAGCTTTTCAGGGGGGATTCTCAGGCTGCACTGGGAGGGGGGATGTGAGACAGTAACACACCATGAGCAGAAATCATTAAACCTGAGGAAACATTCCACTGGATCCAAGGCTTTGCCTTGATGTTACAGGCAAACGTACCACAGAACCAATCCCATTGAACACAGCAGGACTAATCTACTTATCTGTTTATTTACTTCAATTATATCCCACTTTTTCCCCTCATGGGAACTCAGAGTGGCTTACAATATTCTCCCCTCCTCCATTTTGTCCTCACAACAACCCTGTGAGGCAGGTTAGGCTAAGAGTGTGTGACTGGGCCAAGGTCACCCAGCAAGCTTGCTTGGTACAGTAGGGATTCAAACCTCGGTCTCCCAGAGCCTAGTCTGACTCCCTAACCACTAGGACACATGCTGGCTCTCAGCTTCTATGTAAATACTGCTTGTTTGCTATTTGAAAATTTATATCCTGAGCAGCAGTATATTAACAAACCAGGCAACCACCAAGGGTTGCCAGGTTTGGGTTGGAAAATACCTGGAGACTTTGGGGGAGGATCCAGGAGAGGGCGGGGTTTAGGGAGGGGAAGGACCACAGCATGGTACAATGCCATAGAGTCCAGCCTTCAAAGCAGCCATTTTCTCCAGGAGAGGAGATCAGTTGTAAAAGCAGGAGATCCCCAGGCCCCACCTGGAGGCTGGCAACCCTACAACCACCAAAAAGTAGAGACACACATCATAAAATGAGGATGCCCAACCTACTAATAAATACACGGAAATGCTGTCCGAAAGCCTTGTGATCCAGCATGGTCTATAAGCCCTGGTGTGACAGAAATGAGGGGGCCTTAAGAAATCTTCTCAGGCGAACTAATTCCACAGAACAGGAGCTGCCACAAAAGGCCTGGTTCTTCCTGATGCCATGTGGTCCTGGAGGGTAAATAACAAGGACAGCATTGGAGTTTACTAACAAGGAAGAGAGGCGAATGTCTCAGATGTGCTACTCCGGGGGAGATGGAGGCCTGACATGAGTGTAAGCAGCCCTGAGGGCCCAAGGTACAAAGGCAGCTCATAAATGTTTTAAATAAAATAAATAAATCAGTGATGATCCCAAAGTAACAAAACCACCGAACTTCATTCCACGCAAGTTGTCCACATTCACATTTTCCTTCAAAAGCCTTCCCTCTCCTACAGTGGTCAGCAACATAATTTTAGGGAATGTTGGGCAACAGAACAGAACTGGAATTTCTGTTTCATCTAGAAGGCCAGGCCCCTACAGCTACATCATCTTTGCGGGGGGGAAAGGAGTTGTTAGATGTATTTACTTGTTTTAAACCAAAATGATTTAACAGCAGTAATAACAGTTCCGGCACAGGATTGTCCAACAGCCAGCTGGAGGTAATAGCCCAAAACAAAGAAAGATTCTGGCTATCATTTTCCCCATCTGGTCATTAATCTGCAGGAAATGCACTGTATGCTGTAATTGCTTAATTAATCAAATGAACTCGGCACTTCAAAAACTGGTATTCCTGAGTTTTTCAACTGAGGCGGCTAAATCCCACGTGGTATTTCAAAAACAAAAAACCCTTTCAACAGCTCCTCCACTCCCTCCAAGCCTTGTTAATTAATCAATACTTTTGTTTTGAATGCGGGATACCTAAAGATAGGCTGCTGATTTATACCTGCAGTAACATGATGCCCGGATAAAATGTTATTCAGCATGTTCCTCGTACTACTCGGGAAGGCTAATCCAATAGAATTTATCATTAACCAATTATAGGAATTGACCTGTGTTCACAGATGTGTGATTTGATTTGAGAAGCCAGCAAATTAGGAACAACTCGGGTGCCCCCACACAAACACACAACAATCTTGTTAAAGGGGGAGTGATTGTAGGGGCTGTTTATCCTTCCATGGAGGAAAAGGGGAAATAGCATTGTAATGGAGTAGAAAAACAGTTATCACTCAATAGGACTTTTTTTTTTAATGATGAGCTGTTTCCTGTCTAGTCAAGTCAGCCAGAAGTTTTCTCCCAAGTCAAATGAGTTGTTGAGGGAGTATTCTCCAACCCACAATGTCTCTTCATGCACTTTAAGTCATCATCTCATGTGTGTATATAAAGTGCAGTAAAATAGCAGCTGACATATGGTGACCCTGTAGGGTTTTCAAGGCAAGTGACTAACAGAGGTGGTCTGCCATTGTCTTCCTCTGTATAGTGACCCTGCTTAGTTTCCAAGATCTGACAAGATCAGGCTAACCTGGGCCATTCAGGTCAGGGCAAGTCAGCCCAGTGGACTCTTCCCCTTTCTACACAGAACAAGCACATAGTGCGTGGGCCTGACTCAGATCAAAAGAAGAGAAAATATGAAGTAGGGCAGTAAAGTACCATCAGCATGCGGATGATGCCAGGATTCAGACCCACTTGCCAACTTATTCACACAGTGAACGGGAGGGCAGGAAACACAATAGAACTGTGTCCAACAGAAAGGCTGAGTGTGGTCCTTTCTGCATTTGCCTGCCAGTCCAGATGTTCTCAGTGTTTGAGTCAAGGCAATTTAAGTCCAGGGCAAAATAGCATCCAAATAACCCGGAGCAACAGCAGGCTGAAACCGGGCTGAGCACTGAAGGGAGCAGAGGTCATTTCGGGGGGGATCGCGGGGGATCGCAGTTCCCCCGGGTGAGGTGCAGGGGGCGGGGCACACGATGAAGCCCCGCCCCCTGCTTCCAGCCACCCCGCTTCCAGCCCTCATTCAGCCAGGAGGAGGCAGGAGAAGAGGGAAGGTAAGTTGCTTCCTCCTCGCCTCTCCCCACCCAAGGGAGGGCCTTGGCGGGGCTTCCTCGCACTCCCGCCGGCCTTGCAGGTCCACCGCCGGGCCCCTGATGTCAGGGGGTGTGGCATATGCTAATGAGTTATGCTAATGAGTTCCCCTAGCTCTTTTTCTACGAAATGACCCCTGGAAGGGAGGTAATGTAATGCAGAATGGGGGGGGGGGAACTAAATAAAAAGAAGTTTGAACTTGATTTTAGTGCAGAATGGGGGGGAAACCTGGATTTAAAAGAAGGTTGAATTTGATTTTAGTGCAATTGCTTGGAGGACACGGCAACATGGATTAAAAGGAAAGTCCAGAAAGGGCCTATATCTCCACCTTCTGGGACCTTCCTAACAGGAATGCATAGAACTAGTCAAATTTGGCCCCCTGAAGTCATGCCATGTGCTGCAGCGCAACAGTACTGCCAAGGCCTTATGATCCACATCAAAGGTAGGGGGTTGCAGTTAGTATGACTAGTATGATGAAAAAAACTGCAAACTGTGCAAACAATGCTTGTATTATAACAATAGAACACTAAGAATCACAAGGATATAGTATTCCAAGGATATGATACAAAATTCTCCTTCTGTTTCAGACGTGACGAAATTCTCCGGAGTAGACCTTCCGTTTCGTAAAGAACTTCATCAAAACATCGATACTCAAAAAAGGTGTGTCTTGTTATTCATAACTATTCCATGCTTTCCCATCATTTCCTCAAGGAGAAACATACTCCTATCCACTAATTTTCCAATTTTTCACAAACGCAGGCAAGCCAAGCCTTCTTGCCTGCGTTTGTGAAAAATTGGAAAATTAGTGGATAGGAGTACGTTTCTCCTTGGGGAAATTGATGGAAAAGCATGGAATAGTTATGAATAAGAAGACACACCTTTTTTTGAGTATCGATGTTTTGATGAAGTTCTTTACGAAACGGAAGGTCTACTCCGGAGAATTTCGTCACGTCTGAAACAGAAGGAGAATTTTGTATCATATCCTTGGAATACTATATCATTGTGATTCTTAGTGTTCTATTGTTATAAGGCCTCATAATCAGCAGCACCAAAATCAATTGAAGATCTAATAAGATCAGTAGAGTAGAATAACCCCCCTCTATCAATCTGTCAGTGAAGATCATCAATGAAGGCTACAAAAAGTGTCATATTCAGGTGGCAACGTATAATGAGAGGTGTCCAAGAAACTAACTGCATCCAGTAGGCCTGAAACAGCATGGTTAGTCCCATTCATTACTGCCCAAAGGAAAGATTGTAGATGTGTAACCAGATGGGAAAGAGATGTCAAAATTAGGCTATTTTGAGCAGGAGCTTTAAATACAGACTTGTCCAGTGTTTTTACATTTGTATCAAGTAAATTGC
The DNA here is from genome assembly GCF_001447785.1 of Gekko japonicus. Taxonomy (NCBI): domain Eukaryota; kingdom Metazoa; phylum Chordata; class Lepidosauria; order Squamata; family Gekkonidae; genus Gekko; species Gekko japonicus. The sequence goes on along the minus strand of NW_015169842.1, from coordinate 251,048 downwards.
TTTAAACACTGAGCAATGCATTCGAAGTACATTTATAAGGGACTAACAGTTCAATCCTAAACCAAGTCGCATCCTTCTAAACCCCGTTGTCTTGAGTGGATTTAGAATGGTGTAACTTTGCTTAGGATTGCACTGTAAGTGGCAGATTTCTTTTCCCCTTTGTCTGGAACTTACTCCTGACCCAATTGTCATTTTCCACCTTTAGTCCTTGTTGCTCTGAGCTTCAGCAGCTGGTACCATCCACCTGGCTAGCTTGGCTTCAACCTCTAGCATAACCCATTCTGTCCCATCAAGTTAGAAATTGCTAGGAGACAGCGCTTTTAAATTACAGACCACTGGAACTGAATTGTAAAATGAGATGCAATAATGGCTGGCTTAAAATCCAGTATCGGCCATTGTTTGGGACAGAGATCAGACCACTGTCTTAATCCCATAAAGCAGTTCTTGTGTTCTACTGATGACAACTGTTATAAACTTGGTTTGACAGGGGAAGGTTCAAACATCCCTACTTGGCTGTTATTTGGGGCACTATTTGTTCCTTCAGGGACACCATGTCTACTGATAAGATACACGTAGAATCCCTAGTGGGGTACATAACAGCCCTTGGTGCCCTATAAGGTTGCAAAAACCCTTTCTTCCTATGTGCTGTGGTCCTGATCCACATCTAGCCCCCTCACACCTGGGAACTGATTTTCCAATGATGTTGGGTGGCCAGTTGGACTTCAGCCCAGAAGATCTTAACCGGGCGTTACAGGCCATGGCTAGTTGGCTTAGACTGAGTCGGCTGAAACTAAACCCAGCGAAGACGGAGGTCCTGTGCCTGAGTCGGGGTGGTCTGGGGGCGGGGTTTCCTCTCCTGGCCTTCAATGGGGCACCTTTGGTGCCAGCGTCAGAGGTTAGGAGTTTGGGAGTGCGCCTGGATTCCTCCCTAACTATGGAGGCCCGGGTGGCAGCTGCTGCCAGCTCAGTTTTTTATCATCTTCGGCTGATTCGGCAGTTGGTCCCCTTCCTTGATCACAATGACTTGGCTACAGTGATCCATGCGACGGTCACCTCGAGATTAGACTACTGTAATGCTCACTACATGGAGCTGCCTTTGTCGCAAGTTCAGAAGCTGCAGTTAGTGCAGAATGCTGCAGCCAGGCTTTTGATGGGCCTCCCTAGATGGGTGCACATCTGGCCTGTGCTGAAAGCGCTGCACTGGCTGCCAATAGCTTTCCGAATTCGCTTCAAGATGCTGGTACTTACCTTTAAAGCCCTATATGGCCAGGGTCTGATGTACCTGAGGGACCGCCTTTCCCCATACATACCCCAGAGAGCACTACAATTGGGGCTCCAACATCACTTAGTGATCCCAGGCCCCAGGGAGGCCAGGCTTACAGCAACCAGGGCCGCCTTTTCAGTGGTGGCTCCTACCAGGTGGAACGAGCTCCCGGAGGAGATCAGGGCCCTGCGGGACCTCTCACAGTTCCGCAGAGCCTGCAACACGGAGCTCTTCCACCAGGCTTTTAATTAGGAGCCGCCACTACTACCACCACCACCAATTATTTGGTGGTAACAACGGAGTGATGGGATGGCCCAGTATAAGATCTCGCTACAGTATTGCGATGGGGTCGGGGCCGTTGAAGCGGGCTTTGGGTACATCCATAGGTCACCATCTGATTCGATTGATCTGATCAAATTGGTAACATCATTGAGCATTTTATCATTGTTAAATATGGTTGATTTTATGCTGTTTTTAATGTTTTATGTGGCACATGTTGCCCGTATTTGTAAGCCGCCCTGAGCCCGTTCGTGGGGAGGGTGGGATATAAGTGTAATAATAAATAAATTTTAAAAAATAAAAATGTACAACTCACACTTCGCTAGAAGTCCTTGCAGCAGATCTGAATACAATTGGAGGTCTCTGTAATGTACAGTGAGACCCAATGATTGCAGGGGAGATTTGTAAGTTTCGTAGACAGGTACACACATACACACATATTCGGGGGAAATAGTGCTGGAGAACGTGGTACCTCTTAATTTGATTTCCAGGCTGCTTTTAGAGAGCCAGGATGCAGCATTACAGTAGGTCTGGAATGTTATCCGGTCATCATCTGAAACAGGAATTTGTTCCAATAACTGGAAGAAACAAACAGAAACTTATTGCAGACCAAGAAGACATAGGACCTCCTCTTTAGGCCAGCACCTCCACCAAGGTTAACCAGACTCTTACCATTTTTAAGCCTTTCCCAGGACTGGCGTTTGAGTCTGCACCCTTGTAAATAACATCCGAATAGCATTATTTGGCCCCAGTTACTGGAGGTGCCCAGGGATAGAAGCAGCCACATAAACATGTCATAACTGTAGGAAAAGGTCAATTTCCCTTTGTGTTTCACAAGAGTGTCACACACAAGTCCTGTTAAAACCTCTGGCACCCAGGTGAGGTCTAGCTAGCCTGTCCTGTTGATTTCAATGGGACCGAAGCACTTGAAACTTTCTGTGGCTCGGGGCCACAGGACTGAATTTTTCGTTACTTAGGCGTTGCATACCTTTCAAACAAGGACCCCCAACATAGTCACCATCACAGCCACTTTGTGACTGGTCCCACCTGCCCCCTGAAAGCCACTTTGTTGTGGTGCTCACTGCCTGTTCTAGCTGATGGTCTTCCATTTGTCAGCTGAAGGTACAGGATGAGAAATTCTTTTATTTATTTATTTTTATGTATTTATTAAATTTATATCCCGCCCTTCCCAAAATGGGTTCAGGACTGGTAACAACAAAGTGCATAAATAATTAAAACCAATAATATAATTAATTCTTAAAACATGCTGTGGTGGCTCAAGTGGTTAAGATGCTGAACTACAGGCTGTGGAAGGTCGGTAGTTCAGCAGTTCGAGACCCGAGTGCCGCATGACGGAGTGAGCTCCCGTCTCTAGTTCCAGCTCCTGCCAACCTAGCAGTTCGAAAGCAAGAAATTGCAAGTAGATAAATAGGTACCACTTCGGTGGGAAGGTAACAGCGTTCCGTGCGCATTGGTGTTTAGTTATACTGGCCACATGACCACGGAAAAGTTTTCGGACAGCGCTGGCTCTTCGACTTTGAAACGGAGATGAGCACCGCAACCCTAGAGTCAAATTTGACTGGCTTTCGAGCAAGGGAACCTTTACCTGTTTAAAACAGGTAAAACCCTTAAACATTTAAAAGATGGTGCATTACTGATGGTAACTGGAGCCGTACCAGGTCCATGTAGTACTGAATTCTATGTCATCACTTCCCAACCTGGAAGCAGTTTGCCTCCAGAGTTCATAAAATAATTTCCTTCCCTGACTATCTCACTGAAGTATTGCCCAGCCTTTGGCTTGGAGAGGGGGATGGGACCTTTGACCAAAAACAAGTGCTAAAAGATTGGTTATTTAGCTGTGTCACTTCAGACCCCAGGTGGGGATTAAATGCTCCTCCATACAAAAAAGTGGAACAACCAAAGTCACATCTCCCTGCGAGAATTACTGCTGTTGTTTTTTTCATATATATGGGGCATTATCCAGAAACAGGTAAGTACTTTTAACTAGAATTTCACTTTAAACAGGTATGACTTTAAAGTGGTTAGCTTCACCTCAACAGTGTCAATTGTATATAATTTGCTTTTAAATGATACTCATCCTGACCTTTTGTGAATAGGCTGAGTTAAAAACAGAGAGAGAGAGAGATAGCCCATCATCCATTAACTCAATAGTCACTCTTGAGGAGTGCAAAAGACACCTAAAATCTCATTAAGTGGTGTAAGCAAAGAATAGTAGCTCTTGGGGAAAGGGATTACATATTGTAGGTAACAAACAGTTCCAGCTGGGTTAGGAATTCAAATCCTTTATTATTATGCAATGGAAGTCTCTTGAAACCATGTGAATTGCTAATAATGCATTGGGAACAAGTTGATCATTTATTATTTGGGTTTAGTGTTTATCAAGCCTCATAACAAAATGAGAAAAAGAAATTTCTCATCAATCAATCACATTTTTTATCCCGTCCTTCCTCCCAGGAGCTCAGGGTGCATTAATTAACTGATTAATGGTTTTGTTCTCTATGGCCTTTTAATACTTATTCATGCATACTCTGTTTTTCTACTGCTATCATCCAGCTTTAAGCACTGTAGGAAGTTTAACAGTTTAATATTCATATTTGGTGGTTTTATTGTTTTTATTAGATAAAGTTGGCACTGTTTGTTAAAAAAATACGCTGTGTTCCATTTGAGATCTTTGCAAAGTAGCTTATATATTATGCAAACGAACAAGTGTAAAATTGAATTCCTGTTAAATCATTTTGGTGATCAAAATTGTGCATAAGAGGAGATTGTTCTATATGTGATCCTTTGATTTTGTGTGAACAGGACAGTCATGTGTATTTTCCAATTAGGGCTGCCAATTCCCCCCGGGGGGCGGATTTTCCCCCGCTTTGGAGGCCTGATTTCTGCCCCCGCGGAATCGGGCCCCGGGGGAAACCCCACCCCCGCGTGCACGTCACAGGCAAGTGACGTCATGACGCCGGGCACGCTGGGGGTGGGGCCACAGCCATTTGAGGGGAAACATAGAGTTTTCCCCTCAAATGGCTGTGGCCCCGCCCCCAGCGTGCCCGGCGTCATGACGTCACTTGCCTGTGATGTGTATGCGGCGCGCGCGCTCCGGGAGCCACCCCAGAGTCCCCTGCCAGCGAGGTAAGTCGATTTGGCAACCCTATTTCCAATATAAGTACACATAACTGAAAACCCAGATTATTTTTTTAGGGTACACATTAACTCATACCAAACCTATAAAATATGTGTGTTTCAGACAAATTCACACAAAATAGTGAGTGTGTCCACTGGGAAGATAGAAGGTAGCATGCTCTCCCATTATGTGAGTTCAAAGCACAAAAACTGTAATGCTTGAAAAGAGCTTGTCACTGACTGATCCCATTTAAACACAGACAACATCCCCAGATCAGCTGTAATGGAGAGCTGGCAGCCCTCAAAGAAGAAATGTAAGTTATTGAGAGGCAAATATATCTGTATCAACAGAAGTATAGTGTCCAGATCACAAGATGTGATGGTACCACTTTACTCTGCTCTGGTTAGACCTCCCCTAGAGTACTGTGTTCAGTTTTGGGCACCACAATTTAAGAAGGACATAGACAAGTTGGAACGTGTCCAGAGGAGAGCAATGAAGATGGTGAGAGGTCTGGAGACGAAGTCCTATGAGGAAAGGTTGAAGGAGCTGGGTATGTTTAGCCTGGAGAGGAGACGACTGAGAGGTGATATGATAACCATCTTCAAGTATGGTGTGGAGTTGTTTTCTGTTGTCCCAGGAGGTCGGGACAGAACTAACGGGTTGAAAATTAAATCAGAAGAGTTTTCGGCTAAACATCAGGAAGAACTTCCTGATAGAGCGGTTCCTCAGTGGAACAGGCTTCCTCGGGAAGTGGTGGACTCTCCTTCTTTGGAGGTTTTCAAACAGATGCTAGATGGCCATCTGATAGCAATGTGGATTCTGTGAACTTACGCAGATCATGAGAGGGAGGGCAAGACGGGTTGCCTCAGTGCTTAGTTCCTGTGACCCTTTTTTACACACCCAGGTAAATGCTGATTGCCACTTTGGGATCAGGAAGCAATCCTGGAGGTTTTTTGTCATCTTCTGGGCATGAAACAGCGGTCACTGCAGGTGCGGAGGGGGAGGTATTTGTGAAGTTCCTGCATTGTGCAGGGGATTGGACTAGATGACCCTGGAGATCCCTTCCAGCTCTATGATTCTATATCCCCACATCCACTCAAAAACACTTCCAGCCAATGAGGTTGGGAGATGAGCATTATGATATAGCTTACCATCTAAGTGTTCAGTACGGTCATCGCTTATATGCTGTATGAATCCCCTCTATCAGATTGGATGACATGTGTTGAACAAAAAATTACTGTGATGGGGGTCAACACGGATTATTTGACCCTTCTTTCAGAGAAGCATGCTTTTGGCATGATTAAACAGAGATTAATCAATATAGAAATGCAAGAACTTAGTAGCCTTGCCACTGGGCATTGTTCTCCCATTTATTGGGGGATCTCTTTTAATGTGCCACTTGCAGAGTATTTTTACTGTCCGATTGATCCCCACATTAGAAGGGTGTTCACGCTGGCCCATTTTAATGTGCTCCCCTCAGCTGGGCTATATGGGAGATTTAAAAAAACACCTTTCTCGGATAGGTTATGTCCATGTAGGCTAAAGGAGACTGAAGGAATGGATCATGTACTTCTGGCTTGTAGACTTTACCAGGATTTACGTGCCTATCACCTCGATCCTATACTGTGATCCCTGGAGGGCAAATCTGAGGAAAGTAAGATTATGAACCTTCTAGCCTCAAATAGGGTTGACTTCATCAAAGCAGTGGCAAACTTCTTTGACTGTGCATATAGGAGGAGAGGTCTTGTCTGAAAGAATGGGTAGTTAATTTACTGGTTGGTCTTTCTTTTCCTTTCCTGTATCTCTGGGTCAACGTTGCTGCTGTTATGCCAATAAAGGTTTGTTGTGGTTGTGTTCAGTATGGACAAATATTGTTATGGTCAGGGCCGGCCCTATGCAAGGCTCCTCGTGGTGCCCCCTCAGATGCCAACCTCCCGGTGGGGCCTGGAAACCTCCCAGCTGGGTCCCAGCAGCAGGGCCGGCCGAGAGAGGGCTCCATTCCCAGATGCCTCCTCCTGCCTGCCCGCCTGCCCAGGGGGCCTTTCTGAGCCAGAGCTGCAGCTTGACCCAAGCCCTTCCCCGTGGTCCCTGGCCAGGAAGTGGCCTGGCGGCAGGGATTGGCAGTGGGCACCGCCAATGGTGCTGGGCGGGCCAGGCAGGAGCGAGCCTCCGCCCCGCCTCCCCTCCCTCGGCAGGGCCCCGCCTGCTGGGAGCAGTCTACCTGGGCCTCCAAAAACCCCTCCCCCGACCCTCATGGGCCGCTCCCTCCCCCAACACAGTCGTACCAGGGCGAACTAGCTTCTGCGCACATACAGAGTGCCTTTCCTCTCCCCATGCTGCCGCTTACCTGCCTTGGAGAAGCGGAAGGTATGCAAGAAGGCCAGGCACTCACTCAGGCCAGCGGCGAGGGCGAAGCCGCCCTGGAAGGGGCAGCGGCGGAAGAAGAGCTCGAAATCAGCCGGCTCGGTCAGCAGCGCCAGCGAGCCCTGCAAGCACTCCGCCACCGGTGGCCCCATCCCTGTCTGCTTCGACTCGCTGTGCCTGGGGCACTTTTGCTAGTGGGAAGGGGGCGGGCAGGCTCCGGAGGCTCCACTCCCCCTTCCAGGCAGTCGACTAAGCACTCCCCAGGAGCTGGCATGGGCACACGGCGGCAGGCACAGAGCGGCATGTGCGCTGCTGCCACACCGCAGCAGCGGCAAAAGGAGCAGCGGGCGGCTTTGGGCAGGGTGGGGGCTTTTGGTGGGGGGGGCGGCAGGGGAATTGGTGCCCTGCTAGTATCTCCGCCCTAGGCGAGATACTAGCAGGCCTAGTGATAGGGCTGGCCCTGGTTATGGTGCATATACAGCTAAGAACAAAAGAACCCCTCCTACTTTGAAGTCTGATATTGCAAACAATGTATGAGGCAGGTTGCATGGTTGTACACATGCTGCGGTACAGAATAAAAGCAAGAAAACCTGGTTCCCACCATCTTTCTTCATTCATGGAGAAAATCCTGGCATGTAATAATCAATTCTGCCTAATAATCTGTAATGGTAGTTACCTTTGCCAGCCTCTCCTGGCTAAATTCCTTAAAGCAACCACTATTATCCATTATGCTTTCTCGTAAACTACATGCATTTCCCCTTACCACAGGAGGGAGCACTAGAACCAAATTTCAAGCAAGACATCTTTCCTGCCTCTTGGCTTCCCCTGATTAAGCAGGTTAAGCAAAGAGATGATTGCACCAGTCAGTCAATCTTAGCTTGCCTGCAAAGCATAATTATTTTTATGGTTTGTCGATTAATATCTCTTCCTTCTCCAAAGACTAATCATGTTTGAGAATATAAAAATGTAGTTAACTTATTATTTCAGCCCGTAGGGTATTTGAAGATGTTTGTTGGAATGTGCCTATAAACATAGCCTGTCGAACCAAATTACATTTTAGATCGCATCCTCCTCTCACACCAAAAAATCTAATCATTCTATATGCACCAAATTTCCCCATTTTTAACAGGTTTTCCTTCCACCCAGATGTAAATAGAACCCAGTTCCCCTTGGGAAGCTCATACATTGAATTAGCCTCTTTATCTTTCTTGACTCATGGATAAAATCCTTGCATGCCACAAAGCCATCTTAAGTATTTACAAAGACTGATTTTTGCAGCTGCACATGATACTATATGCAAAACAGACACTCTAATTCTACAAGAATGGAGGGGCATTTATATCCCACCATTCTTCCCTCATTCTTAAATTTCCCATGAGGTTTCCCTTGTAAACACTGAGACCTGCTTAGCTTCTTGAAAGGCTGCCATGTCACATGCTGTCCCAGATATGGGGCCAGCCTCCAAACAGGGTCTGGAGTTCCCCTAGAAGAGTAACTGATCTCCAGATAATGTTGCCGGTTCCCCCCTGGCCACCGGCAGCGGATGGGGGGGCTAGGGTTGCCAAATCCAGGTTGGGCAACTCCTGGAGATTTTGAGCGTGGAGCCTGGGGAGGACAAGGACCTCAGTGGGGTACAGTGCCATAGAGTCAACCCACCAAAGCATCTATTTTCTCCAGGGGAACTGATCTCTGTAGTCTGGAGAGGAGCTGTAATTCCAGGAGATCCCCGGGTCCCACCTGGAGGCTGGCATCCCTCTCTCCAGATTATAGAGATTAGTAGTTCCAGGAGCAAATGGCAGGTTTGGAGAGGGCAGGCTTCTATGACATCACATGCTCACGAAGCTTGCTCCTCTCCCCAAACTTGGCCCATTCCAGGCACTGCCCCCCAGTCTCCAGTGATTCCCAGAGCCAGAGTTGACAACCCTAGTGATGGAAGCTGGCTGGTGTCTGGGAGCTGACTAAGGGTTCATTACTGGATGACACTGACCTCAGCTGGGCTCCCGCACTCCCTGTTACTGCCCTTCTGCCTGCCCCTATTAACTCTGGTCAGATTAGGTACAGCATCCCACTGCCATCACCTCTGGTTATTAGGAAATTAGATCCAAGTGGTCAGCTGTGTTGGTCTGAAGCAAAACAACAAATGTAGAGTCCGGTGGCACCTTTAAGGCCTTGAATAAAACTTTGTTGGTCTTAAAGGTGCCACTGGACTCTACATTTGTTCTAGTAGGAAATTATTAATCTGAAAAATGCTGGAGTTAGGGTTGTCAGCCTCCAGGTGGTGGCAGGAGATCTCCTGGGATTACAATTGATCTCCAGGTGAGACATCGATTGGCCAGGGATCCTGGAGGTTTTGGGGGTTTTCTGCCATCTTCTGGGCATGGTGCACGGGTCACTGGGGGTGTAGGGGGAGGTAGTTGTGAATTTCCTGCATTGTTCAGGGGGTTGGACTAGATGACCCTGGGGGTCCCTTCCAACTCTATGATTCTACCTGGAGAAAATGGCCACTTTGGAAGGTGGACTGTATGGCATTATACCCGGCTGAGGTCCCTCTCTTCCCCAAACCCTGCCCCACCCCCAAAATCTCCAGTTATTTCCCAACCCGGAACTGCCAAACCCTAGCTGGATTTCTTCTTCCTTCCACCTTAACTTCCCTTAGCAATGCATCCTTTACTATGAGGATGAAGCTACACTGGATTGTGGGCAAGTCTGGGACGTGTAAACATTAGGGTTGCCAAATAGTTTTCACTCACCGGCGGGGGAGGCTCCGTCCCGTCCGGGAGCAGTCCGTGTGTGTGTGCGCGCGCGCCACCGTGACGTCACCGGAAGTGACGTCAGACGCTGCCGACGTTGGGGGCATGGCCGAGCTCGTTGGGGGGGAAACATATGGTTCCCCCCCCCGACGAGCTCAGCCACGCCCCCAACGTCGGCAACGTGGCTGCGTCACCTCCGGTGATGCAGCTTCGGGGGCAGGGTTCCCCCCGGGCCCCGATTCCGCCAGGGCGGGAATCAGGGGCTCCAAAGCGGGGGGTTACCCACCCCCCGGGCACATTTGGCAAGCCTAGTAAACATCCCAGCAGAGTTTTGTTCAAAGACTGCAGTCGAAACAGAAAGGCAAAAAGTGTGATAGTTACAATTAAATTGTATGAAAGAAAAGCAGTGCAATCCTGGCGGAAAGCTTGCATAAAAAATCACTGCAAAAGCTTGCCCAAATGTTCGGTGTTGAGGCAGGGCCCAGGGAGGCTGTCTGGCTTGTACAGAAAGCGCAGCAGCTGCTGGGTTGGAATTGAAAGGGTGCGTAAGCTCAGCCAAAGAAAAGCAGAGGGGCTGCCTGAGCCAATGCAGGTGAAAGAACCATCAGGGTGAAATAAACAGAACTCCCTAATGTAATTTGCTGGTTTCCTTGGCATAAACTCCAAGCTCCTTCCCTGGATCCTGCTGCCATGTCTGATGCTTCTCCCTCTCCATCATACCTGAACATACATAGAAGAGGCCATACATACAGGCCATCTAGTCCAACCCCCTGCTCAATGCAGGATCAGCCTAGTTTGGTGTAGTGGTTAAGTGCGCGGACTCTAATCTGGGAGAACCGGGTTTGATTCCCCACTCCTCCACTTGCACCTGGCTGGATGGCCTTGGGCAAGCCGTAGCTTTGATGAGCTGTCCTCAAAAAAGAGCAGTTTCTGTCAAGAGCTCTCTCAGCCTCACCCACCTCACAGGGGGTCTGTTGTGGGGAGGGGAAGGGAAAGGAGTTTGTAAGCCGCTCCGAGACACCGTTCGGTAGTGAAGCGCGGGGTATAAATCCAATCTCTTCTTCTTCTTCCCTGACAAGTGTTTGCCCAGCCACTGCTCGAAGACTAGGGTTGCCAAATCCTGAAACCTTACCGGCGGGGGAGGCTCCGTCCTGGTCGGGAGCCGACTGTCTGCGTGCGCACAAAGCGCGCGCACGCCACCGCAACGTCACCGGAAGTGACGTCAGACGTTGCTGATGTTGGGGGCGTGGCCGAGTTTGTCGGGGGGAAACATATGGTTCCCCCCCCAACGAGCTCAGCCATGCCCCAAACGTCAGCAATGTGGCTGCGTCACCTCTGGTGACGCAGCTTCAGGGGCGGGGTTCCCTCCGGGCCCCAATTCCGCCGGGGCAGAACTCGGGGCTCCAAAGTGGGGGATTCCCCGCCCCCCGGGGTCATTTGGCAACCCTATCGAAGACTGACAGTGACAGGGAACTCACCACCTCCCTAGGCATCCGATTTCACTGCTGAACTACTCTTACTGTAGTTTTCCCCCCTAATAACCAACTGGTACCTTTCTGTCTGTACTTTAAATCCATTATTGCGAGTCCTATCCTCTGCTGGCAATAGGAACAGCTCTGCCCTCCTCTACGTGACAGCATTTCAAATACTTAAAGAGAGCAATCATGTCCCTCCTCAAACTTATCTTCTCCAGACTGAACAATTCCCAAGCTCCTCAGCCTTTCCTCATAGGGCTTGGTCACCAGGCCCCTAATCATCTTTATCACTCTCTTCTGTACCCGCTCCATTCTGTCCACATCCTGAGGCCTCCAGAACTGCACACAGTACTCCAGGTGCGGACTGACCAACACAGTGTAGAGCTGCCTTATCAGGTCCATCAAGGTCAGTATTGTCTACTCAGACTGGCAGCATCTCTCCAGGGTCTCAAGTAGAAGTCTTTCGTATCACCCACTGCCTGGTTCTTTTAACTGGAGGTGTCCGCTTCCATTAACTGCATGGCTTCTTGGCTATGAGTCAGAAACCAAAGGAGTATCTGGGGAGTGTCTTCCGTGAAAGGAAAGGTGTAAGAAGAGCCTCAGACTCCTAAATAGGAAATAAATCAATAGACTCCTAAATAGGAAATCATGTAATGAAATCTGTGAGATCCTTCAGACCACAGTATTAATTGAATATGCTCTCCAATAATTTTTTAATTTTTAATTTTACAATTTTTACTACCCTGTCTTTCTGCTCTCATAGGGCCACCAAAGCAGCTAAGAAATCAGTACATGCATAATAAAAACCTCATCTTAAAAGCCATTAAAACCAACAAACACATCACTGAAATAATTAAATCTAGAGCTAAAATAAGTACAAAACATAGAAACAACAATTAAAACATTGAGGGAAGGAGACAGGATCTAGGGATCTCCTGGAATTACAGCTCATCTCCAGACTACAGAGAACAGTTCCCCTGGAGAAAATGGATGCTTTGGAGGGTGGGCTCTATGGCACTGTACCCCACTGATGTCCCGATCCTCCCCTGGCTCCATTCCCAAATTTCCAGGAGTTTCCCAACCCGGATCTGGCAACTTTATCCCGCTGTCTCCCATTGGTGGCCAAGGGGGGACCTGGCAACCCTAGGATTACTGAGAGAATCGCAAATGAAACAATAAAGTCTTTACAACTAGGGGGAAGATGGCAACAGAAGGAAACAGGTAAATCTCCTGGGGTGAGAGTTCCAGAGTTTTGATGTCACTACCAAGAAGGCCCACTTTCAGGTTGCCACCCACCTAATTTCAAAAAGCAGGGACACCTGAAGCAGGGCCTCACAGTGGTTTGGTGGGTTTAAAAGTGTCATCCCCCAGGTATGCTGGTCCCAAACTATATAGAGCTTTGAAGGTCAAGACCAGCACCTTGAATTGTCCCCGGAAACAATTTGGAAGCCAGTGTAGGTAGACCAAGATTGGAGTGATATGGCCACTATGATCAGTCAACATCCGGGCTGCAGCATTCAGCACCAATAAGGAGCTGCGGTGGCTCAAGTGGTTAAGATGCTGAACTGCAGGCTGTGGAAGGTCGGGAGTTCAGCAGTTCGAGACCCAGGTGCCGCATGACGGAGTGAGCTCCCGTCTCTAGTTCCAGCTCCTGCCAACCTAGCAGTTCAAAAGCAAGAAATTGCAAGTAGGTAAATAGGTACCACTTCGGTGGGAAGGTAACAGCGTTCCCTGCATCTTGGTGTTTAGTCATGCCGGCCACATGACCACGGAAACATCTTCGGACAGCACTGGCTCTTTGGCTTTGAAACAGAGATGAGCACCGCAACCCTAGAGTCGGATTCGACTGGCTTTCGAGCTAGGGAACCTTTACCTTTACCTTTTAAGGCCAGTGGGGGACTGGAATGTACAACACATTTAATTTAACCGTGCAACCTTTACAAAATGGTTGCTGCTGAGTCCAGCTGCTGGGGCTCCACAGATTATGGAATCTAAGTGCATCAACACAGAAATGAATGGGGATTAGGATGGCCTGTCCCTACCTTAATTTGAGCTGCAGACTTATTTGGCTGCCTTCAGCTTCCAGTTCCCAATCCCCAGCCACCACCTGCTGACTCATTGCAGCTTCAGATCTGAAGAATTCCTTCTCTTCTGACATATTTCCCCACCTTTTGGATGCTTTCCATTTAATTTCTTGTTGCTTGTGGGAAATGAAGATGGTTCTCATTTCAGCTTCACTTCATCTTGCCACAATTAGCACAGGGCGCTGGATTTCATTCCCTTTTCCCTCTCTGAGAGAACTTAAGGCAGAGGATGGACAGAAATTAATAGTGATCCATTTCATAGTTTCTGTGTGACCCAGACACACAAAGTTAATCTGTCAGAGACAAATACTTCTCCTTTTCTAAACTGATTGAAAGAAGCTAACTGATTCCATTAATAATTTTAATTAAATGAATGTTTTCTGACCTGGGCTGAAATTAATGAATCAATCCTATACTGATTAAAATCTGGTGATAAGGGGGATTTTTTTTTCAGGGCAGAACTTTTACAAAGGACATGGGGCTTCTGCTGAAATGGCATACCCATGTCAAATGTCCCCTTTGTAATACATTCTATCAATCACTCCATGCCTTGGAGTTTTTATTAACCTCCTACCCTTAACCAGTTCTCAGATAAAAATTCACAAAAATCACAAAACAGCAATTGCTGCCTTCATCCCAACTTGTAGGCATGTGGGGGATGCTCCAGTTTCTTCAATGACATTTCATCTGATTGGAGGGAGATACCCAGTGATTAGAGGGAGGTATCCAGTGGGGTGTCACAGGGCTTGGTTTTGGGCCCCATAGTTTCTAATTTTTTTTATAAATGTTCTGGATGAGGGGGTGGAGGGACTACTCTTTAAATTTGAAGGTGACACCAAGTTGGGAGGAGTAGCAAACACAACAGAAGATAGAGATAAAATTCAACAAGATCTGAAGACACTGGAAAAGTGGGTAGATGTGAATAAGAGGCAGTTAAACAAGGATAAGTGCAGTGTGTTCTACATCTGGGTAACAAAAATTAGAAGCATGCATACTGGATGGGGGACACACTTCTGGGTAGCAGTGTGTGCAAACAAGATCTTGGGATACAGGTGCACTGTAAGCTAAATATGAACAATCAGTGTGATGCAATGGGGAAAAAAAGCTAATATGGTCTTGGGGTATATCAACAGAGCCTTAATTATTCAAATCACAAGATATCACAGTCCCGCTGTACACTGCATTGGTCAGGCCACACCTGGATGTGGACAGAATGGAGCAGGTACACAAGAGAGCAATGAAAATTATCAGGGGACTGGAGACCAAGCCCTAAGGGAATTCTGAATCTCCCCAGAAAGAAGCATTCCACCTTTTAATACAGAAAATTATCGGGACTGAGAATAAATGACCACATACCTTTTGTGACAGAAGCCAAGCAACCTCTAACTAGTCTATATAAACAGCTAGTGTTTGTGAAAATCCTATAAGGGAAGCATATTCTGAAAAGAAGTCTCCATTCTCCATGTTAATTTGGCAGGCATGAATCAAGCACACCGATGAGTCCTTAGTTATACAAGGCAAATCTCCCTGGGATGGTCTAGAGCGATAGCATTACATGTCAGGCACTGGAACACACATGAGAAGAAGGGTAGACGTCGCCACTGATTAAGTGGAAGGCTATTTTATAACAGTAGACATGCCAAGCAGGCCAGGATGATCACATCCCCTTCTGTAATGAGCAGAGATCCCCAACCTTTTTGAGCCTGCAGGCACATTTTGGATTCTGACACAGCATGGTGGCTCAAGCAACAAAATGGCGGCCGCAGGAGGCAGGAGTCAGCCACAAAAGGATTGCCACAGCTTAACTTCAGTAATACAGTGTAGACCCTCGGGCTGTGGTGGCAGCTGCTGCCAAAGCGGCATTAAAAATATCAACACAGCCAAGCAAATCTCCAGGAGTCAAATCAAAAGCCTTGTTGAGGAAAAGCCCTACCTGGCTCTGCCCACTTCTTAAAAATACTTGAGCAGGGCTATTTTTGGGCAGGAACGCACAGGAACAGAGTTCCAGCTGGCTCCCAAGTTGGCCACACCCAGCAGGAACTCATTAGCATAATAGGCCACACCCAACAGCAGGAACTCATTAGGATTGGCTACATTAGGGGTGTGTGGCCTAACATGCAAAGGAGTTCCTGCTACAAAAAAAGCCCTGGGTTTTGACAACAAACAAGGTAAACAGAATAAGAAGCAAAAGGTGGGTGTGGCTGGATGACCACACTTCTGGTAACACGGGGGTGTGGCCTAATATGCTAATGAGCCATGCTATCAGGTGTGGCCTAATATGCTAATGAGTTCCTGTTGTTGGGTATGGCCTATTATGCTAATGAGTTCCTGCTGGGCTTTTTCTACAAAAAAAGCCCTGCTTGGTGGGGTCCAGAAAAGGTGTCGGCAGGTGCCATGGGACTTAGTGGGCGCGTGGCCCCCTGCGTGGGGGGGGGGGGGCTGGTAATGTGGGTTCAAGAGGGAAGTTTCACAGCCATCAATCTATTACCTGATTTGCTATGCTGCTAGAGTGTGAGCAGTGGATAGCTATTATGAAATAAATGTCATGGCTGCGAGTGCTGCATGACCAAAATAAAAAAACGTCCCTTTGTTTAGTAATGAATGTACCTTGGAATTGTGTGCCGTAATCAATGCTGACAAGCCTTGAGGCTTGTATATCTAGACATATCACAGCTTTGAAACTCTCTTGTTCTTCTGCATGACCTTGACTTGTGGAAGGATCACGGGATTGTGAACCCGTGGAAAGCAGATTCAGCTGCAATTCCCTTTTTTGTCCATTTTTAGGGCGGACCATAGGCTGCTCAGCTCTGGAGCTTTTCTTCCTCTCTAGAAAGAGACAACCTCTTGGCTCCACAGACAGCAAAGCAATTATAAATTCCTCAGACTCTAATTAAAAACCAGATAGGTTTCCAAAACACTATTAAAGACACACTAGGGGAATAAGGATTTCAATTTATTGTCATGAATATCAAGCTTGTTTCCTTATTAGCTGCAGAGCAATGAAGAGTAAATGTTCCATAGGCAAAGCCGCCTGTTTAACAGTCTTTAAAAAAATGTACCTCAACAAGAAAATGGTGTTTGCAATTTGTGCTTTCCTTCCCTTGAAATATAGCTACAGTAAATGAATCTGCACTAATGAGAAATGCTTCCCATTAGGAGGCACCATAATCCGTAGCAACTGGCAGATGTGTCACGTCTTAGAGTTCACAATCTTCTCTTTTTATTTCACTGCATATTTTCAGAATGCATTTTGTATTCATTTTGATTTGTGTACTGAGGCAGTGAGCTCTTATACTGGACATCTAAATGAAACTGTTGACCCAATCGAACAATTAAGGTTCCATTTCATTAATGCTGGAGGCTAGATAGATGTGACAGGCTCAATCCAGCCCCTTGAGGACTTTGAGCCGTGCCCAACTCCCATAGCCAGCTTCCCAGAAATCAGTGGAGGGAGGGGTGGCTGCAGCAATGTGGACGGCTGTAGTCCATTTCATTCCTCGATTAAACTATCCTTGACTTGATGGGGTTTTAAAGGCAAGGTGGGGTTTCTTGGCTGGTGGGCTATTCCGGTCAGGGCGTATCGCCATATATTCTACAGGTATACAAACTGTAAGCATATACATGTGCAAACATGTACAAAGAGCAAGCTTCCTTATGGCACACAAAATAAATGCATGTACAATTTGTACACAACACGGGTGTGTTCACACTGTAGACTAAATGTCTATATGCCTAGGCAGGGCATTCTACCATTATTCAGTTTCAACCCTGGGCCACTGATTCACACATTACACAGTACACAGGTTGGGTATGGGATTCTACCCACACTGTGATCTGTGCAACAGTCATAAGTAAGTTGCAGGTTCTCCTCACTTCCCACATGCCTAACTTGGATCACAACTGTGGCATGCATAGTTAAGGGACTTCAGCTTTTCCCTCACACCATATTCCCAACCTGTAATGGTCCTGATGGTACACTATGTGACCTGTTGGGGAAATCCACATATCCATTTGTGGGGTTCACTATCAAGCCAAACAGCGCTCTGAAGAGCATCATGAGAAGACAATAATGCCAGGAGAAGTTGAAGGCAGCAGGAAAAGACGAAGACCCAACATGAGATGGATTGACTCAATAAAGCAAGCCACTGCTTTCAGTTTGCAAGACCCGAGCAAGACCATTTACAAGGCAACGTTTTGGAGTTCATTCATTCATAGGGTTGTCATAGGTTGAAAGTGACTTGACGGCACATAACACACACACAAGAACAATTTCAGGGAAAGGCTGACAATCATTCTCCAACTGGGATCTGCACACAGGGGAACCCACACATCACATGTGGCTGTTGCTCAAGATACAGGATTGGAACCTTGGACCCAACCTACATACTCCATAATGTATGAATCAGCTGAACATGGAACTGTGGTTTATTTTAACTATGGTTAGTTTGTGAAGCCAATTTCAGCAGACAGATAATCACTCCAAACCTGGTTTGCCTTGACAAATGCATTGCCTTAATTTTATAGCCTGGCAGTGTGGTACTGGGAAATAAAGAAGGATTAAGATAGGATGTGTACATTCAAACAATACCAGAGTTAAGACTAACTATGGCTAATAAACCAAGTTCCAGCCATGGGTCTGGATCCCAGTTTGATGGGCCCTAGTGAAGAGCTAGTGAAGAGGACCACATTTAGACAATTATGTTAACTATAGTCGGTTCAATTAAAATACGGTTTCTTGTGATGTCTGAACTGAGCCATTGATTGAACATCTACAAAGGGTATCTGAAAAACAGTAGAAAGAACAAATGCTGCAGATGAAAGAAACTGGGCTTAAGTTTTAGAGTTAATAACATTAGAGGATTTTCCCCACACGGTTGGTCTTTTGTTAAAAAAATCAATGTAATCTAAATACCTGATTTTATAACAAGACAAACAATTGCGATGGATTAACTAAGTAATCTTTTGGATCTAATTAAATTGCTAATCCTGAAATGCTGCAGGCACTTTCTGAATTTTCGCCATAATATTCCAGAACAGGTATATTTTTCAAAAATCTTAAAAGAATGATGCACCCTGTTAGGCTCATGTCTTAAGAATTATTAAGAACTCTTAGAAATAGTTGTACTATGATACACTAATCTAGAGTTGCCTTATTTTAATAAGGGAAGGCATGTCATGGTTACAGCTAGTTATTAACATCAATGGAAGTATTCCAGGGAAGGTCAATTGATGATTTCCCCCCTGATTATTCTTTCATCAGGCTGTAAACAATTGTGCTTGTTATTATCTGTCTTAATTAAAAAAAAATCTCTTCTCCACATTCATGTCAGAGATCGAAAGCTCTGCTTAAGGCTACTGCTTTCTTGGTGAGAATGACCAAAACATTGATTTCCCCCAGGCTTTAAAAGCAGCCTTTTGCACCTCACTGTTCCATACTACTGTCCATTTGCAGCCTAAAGGGTTTTATCAGGGACCAGTGACTGGTGTAGGCACAGCACCTCATGATGTAGAACTGATTAAGCTCAGCAACTTTGAATATAACTAGAGTCTGGTTGGGAGTCTGGTTGGGAGTCTGGAATTGCGTATTACCAGGGCTTTTTTTGTAGAAAAAGTCCAGCAGGAACTCATTAGCACCAGGGCTTTTTTTGTAGAAAAAGTCCAGCAGGAATATTAGGCCACACCCCCTGACTGCACCACTCATTAGCATATTAAGCCACATTCCCATGTTACCAGAAGTGTGGTCATCCAGCCACACCCACCTTTTGCTTCTTATTCTGTTTACCTTGTTTGTTGTCAAAACCCAGGGCTTTTTTTGTTGCAGGAACTCCTTTGCATGTTACGCCACACACCCCTAATGTAGCCAATTCTAATGAGTTTCTGCTGTTGGGTGTGGCCTGTTATGCTAATGAGTTCCTGCTGGGTGTGGCCAACTTGGGAGCCAGCCGGAACTCCGTTCCTGTGCGTTCCTGCCCAAAAATAGCCCTGTGTATTACAAATGGGTAGAGGCTGCCACTGAAGACAAGTCCAGTGCTCCCCCTATCCCACCATATTTAATCCATCTCCTGATATCATGATGATGTGTATTTGCTTGAACAGCATGAACACACAAAGGGGCTTTATACGTAGTCAGACGATCAATTTTTCAAGGTCGTCATTATCTGTTCTGACTGGCAGCCATTTTCCAGGGTCTCTGGCTGAAGTCTTTCAGGTCAGCTGCTATGTAATCCTTGTTCACTGGAGTTGCCAGGGACAGAAATTGGGATCTTCAGTATGCAAAGCAGATGTGCTACCTGCTAAACCCCATCCACATCCTGTGCTTCACTCCACGTCATGATGACTGATAACGAGGGTGGTGAAATGGACACCACAATGACATCAGGAGATGGCGGAAGGTGCAATTAAATGCTATGCAATGAGACGAGGGAATGTGACATGGGGCTGCTGTTATCAGCAGCAGCCTAGTTTTCTTTGTAGCATGTTGTTCTGCCTGAGCTCTCAAGGAAGATCAGGATTCAAGTACAAAACAAATAAGTAACTGTACTCTTGTATCATTCTTATTAGCATAGTCAAGGTTGAAGTACAATGTCTATCTGGTACATTATTATCCTGGCTCGATCAGCAGGGTTTCTGCCTTCCTCTCTCTATCCCCCAAAATTCGCTTTGGTGAGATAACTCCCTCTAGTCATTCAGTGTCTCTTGCTACACCCCAAGAGTCCCAGCTATTTCAGAGTCGACATCATCTGCTGGCTGAGGGAACTTTCCTACCAAGTGGAAAGTGTCTCCACTAACTGATTTTAAAATTCCCTTATGTCTCTGTCAGTACCAGGATCCAAAAAAGCCTGCTCATGTGCATATTCTTCAGCTCTTGCACTGGGATAAGCAGGAAAGAGTTGGGGTGGGGGTGGGGAGCCCAATTTAACCGGTGATCAGGATCCATACAGAGGAGGATAGGATTCTGTCTGCCTGGCTGAGAAGAGGCAGAACTTCTGGCCCAGAAGAAACGCTTAGGCATAACTGGCCTCTTGGCTTTGGACAATCCAGAATGGTGAAGGAAATGAAAAAAACAGATCCCTGAGCATTCCCACCTGGCATTCATGGGAGGGCAGGAGTTGTGGCTCAGAACAAGAGGCCCCTTGTGAATGTCATTTAGTCCCATTGCGGGGAGCAGACATGCTGATGTAAAGATTTCACCAGCCAAGAGTCTGATATCCATGTACATCACCCTCATCCTGTAATATCTACCCTGTTATCTTAATTGATTTCCTTGGGGGAATCTCTATTGAGTGAGCCCCGTAAAGAGGGGTATTTCCTTTTTTGGACTCTGGACTCTTCAGAAGCATAGTAACAACAAAGGGAAAGACTGCAGTTTACTGCAGGTTAATGGCTCTCTACTTCCCCCCTTAATTAAATTAATAATTTGCACATAGGGTTGCCAACTGCCCGGAGACAAGAAAAAAGTCCTGTCCCTTTAATAGAGGCTTAATGGGGTGTTGTTTACCAGGCACTGTTATCTCCACACCATGAAAAGCTTCAGCTGCCCATTCTACATACAAAACCTCTATTATGGGGCAGAACATTCTTCTCCAGACCTCCTGGCAACCCTGTTTGCACAGCAGGCCTGGAGGAACAGAGCTGAGGATGTGGTTTATCAAGACCAGTGAGAGGGACTAAAATCAAGGCGATCCCAGGTTGGAGTTCATGGTTGTCAATAAGGGCTCCTCTGCATTGCTCCCCCCTCCTCTGGGAATTCAGGCTTTTCCTTGTAGCCTTAGACCAGGAAGACAGAATAAGAACTAGTTAACCTGAGAGATGTAGGCTGATCCTGCATGGAGCAGGTGGTTGGACTAGATGGTCTGTATGGTCCTTTCCAACTCTGTGATTCTATGATTCTATGTCGTTTTACCTTCTGGCCAAAAGGAGTGTTGGTTTGGAGGAAATGTGTCCGTGGCAAGTTTCCCTTCTCATCCGGCTGCAGCATAAGGAACCGGTTCCAATATCTCTGTACCTCTGGTATTGTCACTGTTCAGGGGGTAAAAATGATGCTTTAGAACTCCAGTGTGGACAACAAGTTCAGGGATGGTATGCTAATCTTTCCTTTATGCCTATTTGGTTATTTTTCATGTTATGCCTTCCAGCCAGTCCCCCTCCCTTTCCAGACAATTTGACAACATTAAGGAGCGTGTGCTAAAATGAAAGACAAGGCTAATTGCAAATTATAGATGACTCTTTGGAAACAGAAGCAGGAATACTGCTGTGGTGGAAAAGGTTCAGGTTGGAACAGATCTGGTTCTAACAGGGGAAAGGAGGGCACATGTTACAGTAGAAGCTACTTCAAGGGAAACTTCAAGTGTTAAAGCCACTTTGGTCCAGTTCAGTGCCATATGATTCTGGTAACATATATAAAGGAGGGCTGCATAGGTTGGGGGACAGAAGAAGGTATGGTGATTTCTTATGGGACCACCACTGGCCTCTTAACAGTTTTATCCTGGGATGCAATGGTGTCATCCCATGTGCCTTCAGAGCAGGAGGAGGAAAAGAAGAACCGATGAACCACCCCGATGAAGAATAGATGCTTTTGAATTATGGTGCCGGAGTCCCTTGGACTGCAAGGAAATCAACCCTGATTGTTCCCTGGACGGAGAGATACTGAAGCTGAAGCTCAAATACTTTGGCCACCAAACGAGAATGGAGCATTCAGTGGACAAGACCCTGATGCTGGGAAAGACTGAAGGTAACAGAAGAAGGGGACGGCAAAGGATGAGATGGTTCGACAGTGATACCGATGCAACAAACATGAAATTAAGCAAACTCCAGAGGACAGCAGAAGACAAGAGGGCCTGGCGTTATGTGGTCCATGAGGTTGCAAAGAGTCGGACTCAACTGAGCGACTGGACAACAGCAACTTCACTCGGAGTCCCAGAGTGGCTTACAATCTCCTTCCCTTCCTCTCCCCACAACAAACACCCTGTGATGTAGGTGGGGCTGAGAGAGCTCTAAGAGAACTGTTCTCTCAAGAACAGCTCTCAAGGTCACCCAACTGGCTGCAAGAGGAGGAGTGGGGAATTAAACCCAGTTCTCCAGATTAGAGTCTGCCACTCTTAACCACTACACCAAACTGGGTCTTTCACCAAGAAGAGGGGGCTGATTGTGTCTAAACTACAACAATGTCCCCAAACTGTTTCTACTAGTAATTCTGTCCACCTCCACCTAGTACTTTTTATTTCATCCTTCCTCCAAGGTGCTTAGGGTGGCTTACGTGGTTCTTCTCTCCATTTTATCCTCACAACAACCTCCAGATCTCCCATCTTCCAGCCAAACACTCTAACTAATATTCCAGACCACACAACAGACATGTTGGTCTACTGTATAGACTGGTTCTGTTTTGGGCTTACTGCATGATGTGGATTCTACATTACTACAAAACCATCATTCTGTTGCCTCTCACAAAGTGTTACAGCCCCAAAACCTACTCTTGTTGTATAAACTTGGGCTAGGGATTGTCGGAGCTTGCATGGTGCAGCCATTAGAGTCACAGGCTAGGATCTGGGAGACCTGGGTTCAAAACCATACTTCAGCCAGTCTCTTTCTCTCCATCTCACCTACCTCACAGGATTGTTATTGTGAGGATAAAATGGGGGAGACGAAATGTTTTAAGCTGCTTTGGGTCCCCATAAATAAAATGCCCATATTACATTTTTAGGAATACGCCTAAGAAAAGATGTTTTCAGTTACAACTAAAAATGAAGTGAATCCATGCCTAAAAATGAAATGAAATGAATGTATTATCAGGAAAAAACAGGTGTGTGATGAAGGTGCCCTTATCAGGTAACAACAAACTCAAAATCCCTTAAAATGGACATTCAGACTTAAGCAACGTAAATTAATGGGACTAAGTTAATCGAAGTAGCCTTCTCGATGTTACCGTGCAGTGCAATCCTATACAGAGTTACTCCAGTTGGTTGTAGTCAATACCCTATATGGAGGGGCAATGGCTCAGTGGCTTAGCATCTGCTTTGTGTGAAGAAGCTTCCAGGTTCAATGTCTCAATACAAAAATCAGATTATAGGTGAAGTGAAATATCTGAGACCCAGAAGAGCTACTGCCAGTTAGACTGGATAATACTGACATTCACAAATCCATCACACAGTATAAGGCACGTTCATGAGTTCACATCTGCATAGGGCTGCACTGTCCACTTATTGTGTCTTGCATTCAGAGACACAAGGCTAGGAAAATTCCGCTGCAAGGAAGAAAATGACTTGCTCTCTGATACTGACTTAAAGGGGACGTTCTGAGCTATTGGAGCCTTACGTGTTATTTGCTTGAGAGATTTCTGGTCCAGCAGACTAAAAACCCTTTCACAGGAATATGTGTGAAATACAGAGTTTTGGTTTCCTTTTCTACAGGACTCTGAGGGCTAGTTTTATCGCTAAATTATGCCCATTTAGAAACACTGATGTGAACGCAAACTTAGATGGCAGGTTTTTCACAGGGCTTTATGGGGAAGAAGAATTTAAATATACGGCTAACGCCTGCCTTCTAGATTTAACAACTTTAACATTGTTTGAAAGAAAAGAAAGTGACTTAAAAGTCTGCCTGTGTTTTATTTTGCAAGGCATATTCCTTTTACGGTTTCAGCCAATTGAAGCCTTTTTAATTAATTATCTGCATTTGAGTGATTAAAACTTCAATTAGTTTGAAAGCCAGTTTGGTGTAGTGGTTAAGTGCACGGACTCTGATCTGGGAGAACCAGGTTTGATTCCCCACTCCTCCACTTGCACCTGCAGGATGACCTTGGGCAAGCCATAGTTCTGGCACAGCTGTCCTTGAAAGAGCAGTTCTCGAGAGAGCTCTCTCAGCCCCACCTACCTCACAGGGTGTCTGTTGTGGGGAGGGGAATAAACCATTTGTATTTATTATTTAGTTATTATTTAGAAGTATGAGCATGTCATGGCAGTACCACACAAACATATGGTGGTGGGCAGTGTTTCCTCTAAGCTAAGTTAATGTGAGCTAGCTCACAGTTTTTTAACCTCCAGCTCGCAGATATTTGTCTTAGCTCAGGAAGGATGGCTCCAGAGCAAACTAATTTATGCGGCAGCCAAATTGCTCTCTCACAACTTTAATGGCAGTAGCTCACAAAGTAGAAGTTTTGCTCACAAAACTCCACAGCTTAGAGGAAACATTGGTGTTGGGCTGAAAGTAACATGACCTCCTTTGCCCCAAATGGTGTTTACTCTGATTAGATGTGGGGACTGTGTTTCTGAACATCCACGATGTAATCTGTTTTCAGATGTAGCACTATGATGTCATGGACTGAATTACACAATAATCATAGCTAATATGACTTACTGGCGGTGATGGCAAGTGAACCAGAAGACTGTGAGCACAAAAGTAAAGAAAGGAAGTGATGAGAAAAATCTCTGAAGCCATGTTCAGAGACAGTGTCTCGAGTACTTTAATCATTTTTTTTTTGGGTCACATAGCCTGACTCCATCACTGGCACTTTAAGTAATTTAGTGCCCGGCTGGCACGAAGGGCTAACTGGTTTTGGAGTGTGGATTAGGGCTGCCAACCTCCAGGTGGCACCTTGTGATCTCCCACTACTACAAATGATATCCAGATGGCCAAGATCAGTTCCCCTGCAGAAAATGGCTGCTTTCAAGAGTGGATTCTAGGGCATTATGCCCTGCTGAGCTCCCTCCCCTCGCCAAACCCCACCCTGCTCAGGCTTCACCCCCAACATCTCCAGGTATTTCCCAACACAGAGCTGGCAACCCTCATGTAGATTCTTGTACAAAGCCCAAAGAACAACCTAACATTAAAATATGGAATGCCTGTATCCCAATGACTGAGCAAAAATTTACCCCACTTTTATAAGAATCTAGTAGAACTTTCAGGGACCTAGGGTTGCCAAGTCCATCTTCCACCCCCAGCGGGGGCTTTGGGGGCGTTCCTGTAGGGGGCGAGGCATCCCTGACATGACGACGCCACGCCCCCCCCCGCCGGATCTCCAGAAACGGAAGTTCCCTGCACTTAAAGGAGCCGGCGTTTCCCCTTTAAGAGCAGCTGCATTTCCCTTTTAAATGCACGAAGCTGGCATTTCCCTGCAAGCCTGATCTCAAGCAGAGATCGGAGATCGGGCTTGGGAGGAAACACGGGTTCCACACACTTAAAGGGAGAGAGAGGGGTGGCTGTGGGTGTTGGGTGTGAAGCTTCCCCTGCCGGCTATCTGGCCGGCGGCGGGTAGAACCCCCCCCCCAAAATGGGGGACCCCTGGCAAACTGGGGGGTTTGGCAACCCTACAGGGACCAAATAAAATTACTTTGGGGGCCTACAGACTGAAGCCATCCCTACCATAGACTATTACACTTCTGAGTTCCTAATGACCAAACATTTTGTGTTAGCTTTAAGCACTGTTCCTCTTTTAAAATCTAAAGAAATATCTCAGAGAGGTAACTTTCCCTTGATGTGACTTTGGTGTTTCAGTACACCAGGGGAGTACGCAAAGCTTTTCATAACCTTCATTGCTTAGTGATTCAGATCCCTCTAATTTGATACCAGCAAAGTACATCACTGGTGAGCACTGCTCAAAGGAGATAAGAGCGCTGATTTACATCATGCATGTAGGCCAAATGAATCAAAAGGACTCGCTTGTTTCTTGTCCAAAGCCAAAGGAAAATCACCATGTAGTGCAAATATTTACTGGCCTGACCATCACTACCATCCCAGCACTACAACAATGCTTAGCAGAAATGCTTAGTGTTTTGAATTTGGGGGTGGGTGGTGGCAAGGCAAGATTTTTAGCAAAGATTAAAGGGTTACGCTTGCATTAGTCAAAATTAAATTGCGAAGCAAAGCGGCATAATTTCTAAGCATCTATGGTGGTTCTAACCACAGGTATAGCAAAGTTATCAGCGCAGGCTAAATAAGAGCAAACAGTTCCTTTTGAAATCATATCTGTACTGTTGCTTCTAAAAAGCTGCTCCAGCACCTTCAGTTTCTGCAGACATTAACATAATATCATTGGATGAACTGTGCAATCATCTGACTTACAACCCCTACTTCCTTTCTTTGTTAGTCTCCCTGCTTGGGAGTTTCCTTTCCTCAAAGCAAAAGATACACTTTCCCCCACACGGGGGGGGGGGACACAGGCAAAGTGCTCCCCGGCACGATCAGATGCCGGGGAGGAAGCCACAGTCGGGAGACCGAGGCAGCCGGCTGCGCATGCGTGCACATGCAGGAGCCGGGGATGCGCCGGCAGAAGGACATGCCGGCGATCCCATGGCCGCGCTTGCCGCGGCCGTTCAGGTAAGACCTCCTAAGGTGGTGGTTTAGTTTAGATGTGGGTTTTCGGCTGGAAGGGCCGGATCGGGGATGGGTGCGCAACGTTTCCCAGATGTTGCAATGGGATCGCACCCGTTTGCTGCGCCCCTGATCCGTCCCTCTCTCGGCCCAAAACCTTTCCTGTGACCGGGGCCTTAGAGAATTGCATGGGTAACACATTCCGGGGAGTAGGCCTCATTTAATAGACCTGAGTAGAATTCTGAGTAGATAGGTTTACCAACCTCAGGGAGGGCCTGGTGTTCTCCTGGAATTACAACTGATCTCCAGACTAAAGAGATTTTATTTATTTAGATGTTTGTACTCCACTTTTCTCTTCAACAGGAACTTAAACTGGCTTACAACATCATTTCCCACTCCTCCATTTTATCGGTTTCCCCAGAAGAAATGGCAGCTTCAGAAGGTAGACTCTATGACGTCACATCCTTGCCGAGCTCCCTCCCCACCTCAGATTCTGCCCTCCTCCAGGCTCTGCACCCCCCCCAATCTCCAGGCACTGCCCCAAGCCAGAGCTGGCAACTATGGTGGTTCTCCTCATACATCCAGCACAGGTCTCTCCATGGTCTTCTTGGTAGCCATGGAAAGGAGTCTGTTGATCAACGGCTGATGTTATAGCATCAGTACATAGCTGGTGATGAAAACTGCCATTCAAGTCGCTGCTGACTTATCGTGACCCTCATAGGGTTTACAAGGAAGAGACATTGAGAGGGGATTTGCCTTTGCCTGCCTCTGCACAGGACCCCTAAACTTCCTTGGTGGTTTCCCATCCAAATACTACCCAGGGCTCATAGGCGTAATCTTCATGGGGGCGGCGGGGCTTCAGCCCCCGCCGAAATTTTCAGGAAGGTGCTCAGCCCCCCCCGGGAGGCACCCTTGCTCCTAGCACAGATAATGACTTTGTCCCTATCTGCCAAAAATATGACTAATTTCTCCTGGTCTGACCTTCCTGGGAAGCAGGATATTATGGTCCCCAAAAATCTATCACATTCCGCCTCCTATCTTGGACATTGGAATGTGATGTGGCACAAGAAGAAGAAGAAGAAGAAGAAGAAGAAGAAGAAGAAGAAGGAGGAGGAGGAGGAGGAGGAGGAGGAGGAGGAGAAGGAGAAGGAGAAGGAGAAGGAGAAGGAGAAGGAGAAGGAGAAGGAGAAGGAGAAGGAGAAGGAGAAGAATTTATATCCCGCCCTTCACTACCTGAAACAGTCTCAGAGTGGCTTACAATTTCCTTTCCCTTCTCCTCCACACAACAGACACCCTGTGAGGTAGGCGGGGATGAGAGAGCTCTGAGAGAACTGCTCGTGAGAGAATAGCTTTGAGAGAGCCATGACTGACCCAAGGTCACACCAACAGCTGCATGCGGAGGAGTGGGGAATCAAACCCGGTCCTCCCAGATTAGAGTCCATGCTCCTAACCACTTGACTACACCAAATGGGCTCTCGCTGCTTCACTTCATCCGATCTTCTCTGCGACTGGCCTAGATCTTGCCTATATTGCCATTTCTGTGCCATTCTTTTCATAATATAGGCAGTCTAGGCTAACAGTTAGTATGATAGAGTCAGCGTAGGTTACATCTTGACTAGGCTAAGGTGACACATATTAGTTTGTCCAAGACCATATACTGAGCTTTCTGACTGAATAGCAATTTGAACCCCAGTCTTTCTGATCTGGTTCCGCCAGGCTATCGACCATTCTGGTGTCACCTACAGAGCCATCCTAAATAGAGCTAACATCCTTCTAAGTCCATTGGAGTCAATAGGCCTGTAAGGGTGTAGCTGCTTAGGATGGCATTTTTAGAGAAGTACCTAGATAGTGGACACTTGGGAGGGACCTCTAGATTCCTCATTTTAATAACTGCTAGTTCCCTGTCGAATATTCAAGAAGAGCAGGGCATAAATCTAAGGTTGCTGCAAAGTGAACAGATTCTAAAAAGTAACGACACCACCTCATACTTGCAATGTAAGATAACTTGGGAAGGCTGCAATTACTTTTCTCAGTAAGATTTATAATTTTGATTGGTTTGCTGAAGGGGCAAATTCAGTGCCTGGGAAGCAGGGACAGTCTGTGCCTTGCTGTTTCAGCAGAGCTACCTGACAGCAACTAGAAGGAAACGCCGCAGAAGGAAAACCGATGAGTCTCCAGAGGGACACCTCACACAGCCATCCTCAGGCCCTGAGTAAGAAAAATTAGTTGTGTGCAAGACATTGTGGCATTAAAAAGCATGTTAAAAACTAAAATGAGCATTATGAGTATCCTACAAGTGGGGAGAGGAAGGGAAGGTGACTGTAAACCACCCTGAGACTCTGAGTGAAGGGCAGTGTATAAATCCATTTCTTCTTTTCCTCCTTCTACTCCTCCTCCTCCTCCTCTTCAATATCTATTTCCTTGAGGATTAAACCCTGGCATTGTAAAGGAATGAAGCATGGTCAAACCCTAGTGACCTCTGGCACAAATTAAGCCCTGAATTCAGTTTTGCTGAGGAAGTAATAAAGCTACCTGTGTCTCTAGGGATCCAGAATCTTGTATTCTCCAATACACGTGGTTACCAAGAAAAAAATGTGCAGGATAAAACAGAATAGATCTCTTAGAATGAAGGGGATTACACAGACTGCTTTAACTGTTCTTTCACACCTATGGGCATATAATGCTCCTACAGCAATTGCTATATTCTAGCGATAAACGTCTTCAGTACTCATTCATTTTGGAATCACATTCAGTCATATTGAAGACTCCAAGCAATGGAAACTGTGTACCTAGCAAGATTTTCATTCCAGTGGCCGTCCCTCTTTCCAGACTCATTGAGCAGCATGATCATCAGAGCCATATGATGATTAGCATCAGAGTCACATGATGGGAAGAGGGGAAGCCAGGTTATGATCTTATTCTTATCAAGGCTAGGACTGTAGGTGGTCAACCAAGAGGCTAGAAATGAAGCCAAGCACCAGGAGATACACTCCCAAGGGTCACAGCCACGGAGGAATCTTCCATCACCAAGTGCCGCTTGCCTTGCCATCCTGTGCAAAGAGAGGCAGGAGGTGTGACTCCTTGCTTTCTGCACACAGATATTAACACCAGGTATTTCCAAAAGGCTACAAAAATATGGCAACTCTATAAGGATTCATGTCCCAGGTGGTTGTTTTCTGTGGCCAATCTGAAGATTCTGTCCAATGCTCTGATCTACATGCAAGCATCTGCTTCTACAAACTGCTAGGCATAAAATTGTTCCTTTGCAGTTCAAACTGAGATACTAATTCTTTTACGCTCAAGCTGGGAATACCATTTTAATGTGCTGTCTGTGTTCAATGATCTCATTTACGTGAATAAATGTTAAAAATCAATTTTTCTTATTAAATAATGAAGTATTATGATTTGCCTTTTCTGAGTCTTAGTTTTGCTAGTTTGTATCTAGAAAAGAAAGAGTCTACACTACAGGTTATTTCTCTGGCATTCGACACCATTTAAGCACTATGCGCTATCCTCATTAAAGCAGAATCTGGTCTTTGCTAGATACTGGGAAAGGAACATAACTCCAAATAAAGAGGAGTAGTTGGAAAAAGTAAAAGGATGCGTACAGTTGAGTAAACTAACCTGTATGTTGCATGGTAAAAAGTTAGATACGTTTTGATGACTAGAACGGTGTTCTGACTAGGATGGTGAATTGAATTTAATAACATCTGTATGATTTGTTTATTGAACAGAGGATGAATTTGCAAAGTGTTGTATGTGACTGTCTTTTAACTGAATTTTTTTTTTAAAAAAAAGCTAGAATCTCGCTACATCATGTTCTTCCACATCATGTAGAATGTGTCCCTAGCAGCACCAATGGCTATCAGGATGTTGGATACATTTGGATACAGATGCTCTGTGCTATATGGAAAAAATATGGTGACCAGATCTACATACCATGGAAGCAAGGATAAACTAGAAGCTAATCTTTGTGATAAAAGGAACCAGAATGGTGTATTAGTTAGAGTGCCACCCGAAGCAGAGTTAATTCCAGTGAAGGCAAGAATTATTGCCCTGGCCTTCATGGCCCAGGCTGGCCTGATCTCATCAGATCTCAGAAGCTAAGCAGGGTTGGCCCTGGTTAGCACTGGGATGGGAGGGTTGTTCTGCAGAGGCAGGCAATGACAAACCATCTCTGAATGTCTCTTAACTTGAAAACTTTTCAACCTTGAAAATCCATAAACTGGCTGTGGCTTTATGGCATTTCCTACCATCACCACCAAGAGATATCATTCTGCTTAGGATGGCACTGTAACTTCTCCTAGCCCACTCAAAAGTCCATCACATTTATATCAGTTCTATTACTGCTTTTATTAAGATAGTTTCTGGTGGGTAGCCATGCTAGTCAGTAACAGCAGAATGACATTCACATCTAGTAGCCCCTTAGGGACCAACAACATTTTCCAGGGTATGTGTTTTCATGCGTCAAAAAGCTTACATTGTCAGGTATCCGAAAAAGTGAGCCTTGGCTCATAAAACTTTATACGCTAGGAAAAATGTTGCTGGACTCTAAGGAGCTACTGGGCTCAATTTTTGTATTACCACTTCTGTTGCTGTCATGACATTCCCCCAAAGCACACTGAAGATTTTGCTTTTGTTAATCCTGCTAAGAATTTTCTGGTACAGATCCCTAGCCATTTCCCCCCACGGAATGACAGTTTGCAGGTTTCCCTGGAAGAAAAGATGACTTACATCTGTTCTGCCAGTACCGTGGTTTTGCCCCACGTGTCCCATCTCCTTACAACTACTGCATTACTAATACCACACCCATGACTGCTTTAAAGAAAGCTAGCATTTCACTGTACAATAGATAAAAGGGGACCCTTCACCCAACTGTTCTCAGCATGACAAGATGAGTCTTATTTTTAAGCATGCAAATATTATACCATAAAAGGGATTAATATAAGGAAATGTGTTCTGTTATTAGGAATGTTGGCAAAAATAGCATTTTATCCTGTTGAAGCTTAAAGGAAAGGGCTTAAAGAAAGGGAGTCACTCAGCAGTGGCTGATGCTTATTAAGGGGCAAGCTCTTACTTTTGCAGGTCTCTGCATGGATGACAATCCAGTTGGCTTGAGAAGGATCTGTAACTTCAGTAAGGGTTTGGCCCTCATTCCTGGAGAAATTACTGGCATAGGTGCCCATGGTTCAAAGAGATCTCACAACCTGAAACATTGAAGTAACCTTTGTTACCAACATTGAGCTATGTTTACCGGAAGTGGATGGGGTGTGTGTGGAGCTATGCATCCTCCCTTGGCATAATTCTAACAAGCAGCTGCAGTGTCAGATTAACATTCATCTTGTAAGAAGCAGCTTTCACCTACATGGGCACTGCATCTTCAGGCATTTAAATGGTCCTGCTTGCGGTGCTTTAGGAAAGATTGGCCAAGAATTTC
Source organism: Gekko japonicus (assembly GCF_001447785.1). Lineage (NCBI taxonomy): Eukaryota > Metazoa > Chordata > Lepidosauria > Squamata > Gekkonidae > Gekko > Gekko japonicus. The sequence continues at coordinate 218,951 of NW_015169842.1, read as the reverse complement.
ATTCCTCAGATTTCTCAGTTCAGTTTCAAATGTTCTAAGGGGGCTTATAACTAGTAAACTGTTTGACCAGCTGCCTATAGCCTTCGAATTAGAACCACTAAGCTTTCCTTCTAGGGGCTTTCCAAATTAATCTTTAGACATTTAGATTAAAAACTATTTAAAAAATACTAAGGCATTTAGGTTCAATTTGCCATTAATAAACAATGGTTCATGGTAATCCCCTGTTGTACTATTACTGGCTTTCCGTAATATGCACACATGAAAAGCTTGTGCCTCATGAAAGAAAAACAAGCATTTGTACACTTGGTCCGGACAGAGGTTCTATTATTCTCTTTATTTAGCTATTGATGTTTTAATTTATTTATTACTTCAGTTGACTTATCCTTCACCCCCTCCCCTTGGCTCTGGGGCCACAAGATTTTGTACAATTGGCCTGGACAGAGGTCTCTGGTTGTCTCTTGATTTAGCCATTGACCTATCCACTTTATTGTGAGTATCCAAAAACAAATGAGAAGTGATTTTGGACAATCCAGCCGTTTTAAAAACCTTTAATTGCTGCCATGCGTGGCCTCACTTTGGATCCAGACGATACCACTCTTTCCCCTAAACTCTTGAAGCTATTAGCCTAGCAGGAGAGAAAGTACACGTATGCCTACCCCTAGTACAATGAGCAGGCATAGATGGGAATCCAGATCAAAAAATGATTTAGAGGATCCACCATAACCATAACCCCAAAACAAACTGGATATCTATGACTGCAGTCCTTAGAACACTTTCCTGGGAGTAAGCCACACTGAATAAAATGGGACTTACTTCAGAGTCGATTACTCTGTACATGGCTACAACAGGAAGAGTGGAATGGAAAACAGATCTTCCATGTCACGTCTAGTTTGAACCTAATCATTGATATGGGCTTTTCTGGAGAGGAAACAGATCTGGAAAAATTTCTGGGAGATTTTCCAAAAAATTAACAGAGCATAATCTGATTTAGCATGTTTTATTAGACATTATTATTAGAGTAAACAAATTTTAAAAGTATTCCATGCTACATTATGTCCCAATAACAACAAATACTTGAACTGAAATAACAGATTATGGAGGGGAATCAGTTATAGTTCAAACATTATATTCAAGTACATTCAAAGTTTTATGTGGAAATTATTTCTATCGTAAGAATCTTTGTAAAAATACTGAGACTTAGGGATGCCAGCCTCCAGGTGGGACCTGGGGATCCTCTGGAATTATAGCTTAACTCCAGACGACAGAGATCAGCTTCCCTAGAGAAAATGGATTCTTTGGAGGATGGGCCCTCTGGCATTGTACCCTGCTCAGGTCTCTGTCCTTTCCAAGCTCCATTCTCAAATCTCCAGGAGTTTCCCAACCTAGATCTGGCAACTCTACCCCCCAACCCCTATTGGTGGCCAGGTGTGTGGCAACCCTAATGAGCCTATATTTCCTTCACTTTGCATAAATTTAAGAACCGTGCATGAGGTGTTGTGTATGGGGCCGTGAACTCATCTATTCCATCAGAATTTAATGTTTTCCCACAGAGGTCACTGGAGCACTTCTGTTCCACTGCTGGTCTCCACAGCATCAGTTGCATTATTTGTTATGTCCCTATCAGACTGGTGATAACAGTATCTTTTCCACCAAGTGAAACAACATATATCCATATGAACTTTAGGTTTGGTTTCAACGTGACCTGCACAGCCAACTGGGTAAATTTATAACCTGATGGGGGGGGCAGGATTATTATGCACATGGCTATTTTGGGGCAGGAACGCACAGGAACAGAGTTCCGGCTGGTTTCAGAGTTGGCCATGCCCACTACAGCCCAAACCTCTGCATGCGTGGCTACAGAGCGAAGGCCTGGAGAGCGACCCCCCGGCGACTCTGAGGCGGGGGGGCAGGGGGGGCCTGGAAGGATTAGGGAGGGATTTAAATGCCTCCCCATGCCTTCCCCAGCTATTCCAAGGGCTGGCTTGCCCAGGCTCCCTGCAGCCGGAGGGCACTTCAAGGGGAGGCTTGCCCGGGCAAGCCAAGGAAAGGCATGGGGGCGTGGCCTAATATGCTGAGCTGTGATGTCATGGGTGTGGCCTAATGTGCTAATTGGTGTCTGCTGTTGGGTGTGGCCTAGTATGCTAATGAGTTCCTGCTGGGCTTTTTCTACAAAAAAGCCCTGATTATGCATATTTGTGGTTCTATCACCCCACCCCAGTTCACAAATCAGTAAAGTGCACATGTACTTACTTTCTCAAACAATTCCTAAGGATAATCACCTGAAAAACATCAGTTATGGTTTAAATGGCCAGATTCAGCTAATATTGTATTGGTATCAAGTCATTCTTACTAACTTCATGAAACAATCTTTACAGGTGGAAAATTTCCAACTGAACAATAAAGCACTAGAAAAAATTTCCACCGCACACCTCTGGCTCTAATACTAAATATTTATCACATTACAGAGTGCTCAGAACACCTCCCGTACATTGTTTGAGTAATTCTTCCAGTAGCCACATAAAATAGATTAGTGTTATCATCCCCAAGAGCTACCAAGAGACACCAAGGGCCCAGAGATAGAATTCCCTCTGGGACGTTCCCTTACACCAATCAGACCCAACTCAAACATCATACGGAAGTCAGTCTCATGACTGGCCCTGTTTCATGAGCCCTTAGGATGACCAGGAACCCTGGACTTTGTCCTTCCCACCTCTCTGACAGCCTTGGGTGAAGGGCTGAAAGACAGCCGTGTGCCAATGCCTGCATACCAGGTTTGTGTGGGAGGTGATTTTTGAACCATCTCAACTCATTCACTTAGCCATTACTTTATGCCAGCTCCCTCTGCCCTTTTTGAAGATGTAGCTCTAACAAAGAATGGTCACCATCCATGCCAACATTATTAACAAGACTGTATGTATTTAGTCTGATACTTATAATAATATAATAAATATAAATAATCTTTCAATTTATTGATTGCTCAGTCCTTGCAGAGCTGCCGGCTCTGAGCGATTTACAGTTACTCATGTGTTGACATGGGACTAACAATGATGGGGGTAAGGGAGGACAACATATATCATTTTTAATCGCACACACTTTGCAGTCGACAGGGAGTTTGGTCAGCTGTAAGCATCAGACATGTTCCAGCAGCATTCTTTAGTCGGCATCGCTTGATGTCCTCAGCATTTTTCTCAGTCGCAGCACACCACTGCCACCGTCTGGCCAGAAGGGCCCACTCCAGGCTTTTCTTTTATGCTGCGTAGATCTCTCTCGGCTTTTGATCTTACGCGTGGACCTTCCGTTTGTCGACTAACACTTCCCCCCGGGGGGGGGGTTAAGTGTGCCCACCCTCTCTAAGGAGTGGTACCCATTTTATCTACTCACCGAAGCTTTCGAACTGCTGGGTGGACGGCGAGCTGGGGACACGGCTGGTAGCTCACACCAGTGCAGGGCTCGAACTGACAGCAGTCCTGTTCAGCTCAGATGTTTAACCAGAGGATAAATCCTCTGTGACACCGCTCCCCTTATACCCCATTTCTATCACCAATGGGGACACAAACGGGCTTACAACAGCATTTTGCCTTGCTTCAATGTTTGTCCGCACAACAACAACCCTGTCAAGTAGGCTAGACTGTGAGCCCCTTTGGAATTTTGACATGCCTGGCATAGGGTTGCCAGGTCTGGATTGGAAAATACCTGGAGATTTTGGGGGTGGAGCTGGAAGAGGGTGGGGTTTGGGGAGGGGCCTCCTCATGGTACAATGCCATAGAGTCCACCCTTCAAAGCAGCCATTTTCTCCAAGGGAGCTGATCTCTGTCAGCTGGAGATTCCCAGAACCCCACCTGGAGGCTTGCAACCCTAGCCTGGGCTGGTGGGCATAACCACAAAATGGCTGCTATACGAGGTAGAACCAAACACACACACACACACAGCCTGAGTGCAGGGGAGAAGAAGGGTAATTTTTAAAAATACAGTTGAAAAAAGGAGGGTAAGTGTAAAACCAGTATTGTGGTGGCAGCTGCCACTGAAACAATGCTTTTAAAAATCTGCACAGCTAATCAGATCTTCAGTGGCCATCAAAATACTTGCTGGGCTTTTTTTTTTCCTGCTGGGCTGGGCAAAAGCCTTACCTGGCCCCACAAGCTTTCTCAAAACACTTGGTAGGCTTCAGGAAAGGTATTGTTGTGTTCCATGGTACCCACGGCACCATGTTGGGAACCTCTGTCCGACTCCAACAGTTTAACTGGTACACCATAATTTTGAATGTACTCTTCTCAATACTGTCTTCAGTAGTCCCTGGGTTTTGGATTTGTATGTGCATGCGTACTGAGCCTGCAAATATATGTAAAGTAAAGATAAAGGTTCCCTTGCTCAAAAGCCAGTTGAGTCTGACTCTAGGGTTGCAGTGCTCATCTCCGTTTCAAAGTCGAAGAGGCAGCACTGTCCGAAGATGTTTCCGTGGTCATGTGGCCGGCATGACTAAACACCAAGGCGCACGGAACGCTGTTACCTTCCCACCGAAGTAGTACCTATTTATCTACTTGCAATTTCTTGCTTTCGAACTGCTAGGTTGGCAGGAGCTGGAACTAGAGACGGGAGCTCACTCCATCATGCAGCAACTCGGGTCTCGAACTGTTGAACTACTGACCTTCCACAGCTTGCAGTTCAGCGTCTTAACCACTTGAGCCACCGCAGCTCAAATATATAAGCCTCACCGAAATCAGTGCATTTGCTTCTGAGTAAGCATGGACAGGACTGGAAAGTAAGTCTTCAGTCCCATGATGAGATCTGTGTAATAAATCCAATTGAATCCATCCAATTGTAAATCTGGCTGTGTATCATTTTGCCTTATATAGAGCTCACTTATATTAAAAGCTCGATGCGAGTGTGTGACTTGAAGCTATGGCTGGCTCTTAAGAAAGCATTGTTTACTAATGGACTATGTGGACTTTATCCAAACTAAATAAAACAAAATTTATCCACCAGAGTTTGTTTCTTTTCTTTCATAGTCAAGTCAGAACTGAGAACTGCTTAGCCAGGGGTGGCGAAAAAGCTAAAATTTGATTAAATTGCTTCCTTAATTCTGTAAAAGAACACCAGCGATGTGTTTGTGCTAGGCCACAGGTTATTCAGCTTTTAGAAGAGATACATTAGATAATAATTTGTATTGTCTTCTGAGGAACTTGATGCTACTTATTTTTGAAACAGATTTAACCTGGATCCAGTTGGGCCAAACAAGGGCAGCATCCACACATCACTGGATATTGCTGTATGACTGCAAATCTTTCCTAATTGGATTGTCTTAACCACAAAGCAAAATCCACTTGTGAATTATTACTATGGCTTCAATGACTGCACAATGTGCTCTTGATACCCAGGCTTGCCAACCTCCAGGTGGTGGCTGGAGATTTTCCAGAGTGACAAATGATCTCCAGATCACAGAGATCGGTTCCCCTGGAGAAAATGGCAGCTTCGAAGCATGGATTCTATGGCATTACACCCTGTGTAGGTCCCTCCCCTCCCCAAATCTTGCTCTGCCCACGCTCCACACCCAAACTTCCAGGCATTTTCCCTGGAGCTGGCAACCAAATTTCTTCCCTCCATAGAAAGGCAGCTTGGTTATGGACACAGGGTTGGCAACTCTGGGTTGGGAAATACCTGGAGATTCTTGGGGGGGAAACCTGGAGAGGTTGAGGTTTGGGGAGGGGAGGGACTTTTGCAGGGTATAATACCATAGAATCCACTCTCCGAAGTGGCCATTTTCTTCTGGTGCACTGATCTGTATTGTCTAGAGATCAGTTGTAATAGCGGGGGATCTCCAGCCACCACCTGGAAGTTGGCAACCCTCAACTTGCTGTAGTGGTTAAAGTGTTGCGCTACGATACTGAACACCAGAGCTCAAATGGGCACACTGCCATGGAAGTTCACTGGGAGACCTTGGCCCAGTCACACACACTCAGCCTATTTCATAGGAGTCTTCTTTTCAGGACTCCCTCAAATTTCCAATAGTTCTGTCAGAAATATTGAAAAAAGGTTCAGGGGGATCTTCACACACCCCCTTGCTTTCCCTTCAGCCTTCATCTTTCCAGCCAAAGTGCAAAATATCCCCCAGCCAGGGCTTCATTCCTTTTGCAGAAGCAGCTCCTATTACAGCAGCAGTAAGTGGGAGAGGTTGGCCTTTTCCCTTTTCTTCTCCTCCTCACTGGATTGCAGGCCCCCTTTGTCTCCTTCTGCTAGAGAAAAGTCGGCAGTTCTTCATCCCTTTGTCAGAAGGAAACAGATTAATGGGAGAACTGAAATGGTGAGGGGAGGGAGAGAAGAGCACCCCTAGCTTTAGCATGTAGATATAAATGGGCAGACTGGCTGAGGTGAAAATAGAACATCTCTATGAAACATGGCAGCCATGTTGCGCTGAGGCACTTTCCCTAGGTGGTGCTGCTATGGGGGGGTGGGGGGAGGAAGAAGCTCTGATTGGAGTTCGCCCCCCCCCCACACACACAGAGATGGGTGTGATGAGTTCTGACAGAAAACTGAGAGGCTGGAGGCTGAGAGATTAGGATCCCCGACCGATGCTGTGACAAAAGTGTCTGACCTACACCTTGAAAGGCATAATTTAGGCATCATTTGGAAAATTGTGGTATAATTTCCCATGCCTAGATGTAATTATGGCAAATTATGATATAATAAATTATGGACTAATCAGGCATAATTTAGGGGGGGAAAGCTGCTGAGTCTCAAAATCAATTTAGCAGGGTAGCTGAGAAGTGACAGAGCAGGAGTGTACTCACCGGTTCTCCCCTCACACACACTTTTTCTTTGAAGCTGTTTGCAAAGAGCTGTAGCCAGGACACAGTGCTGTATCCAGGAAAAACATTTTCCAGCCTCACCATTGGATGCTGGCAAGGCTTGGCTTCACCCATGACTGATCCCTCAAACAGTCGACACATGCTGCCAGTTGAAAAGGACGCATCTTATGAAACGGGCTTATGCCACAATATTTACTAGTCTTTAAGGAGCCTCAAGACTCTTTGTTGTTTTGGCTGTGGCAAACTAACATGGCTAAACATCTGGAATGGTCACTACAACGGCCTCACATGGACCTCTGTCTTCCTCCCAGAGCAATTGCTACCCTCAGGCAGGGTTGCCAGCCTCCAGGTGGGGCCTGGAGATCTCCCACTTTTACAAATGATCTGCAGCTGACAGAGATCAGCTCCCCTGGAGAAAACGGCTGCTTTGAAGGGTGGACTCTATGGTATTGTGGCTTGCTGAGGCCTCTCCCCTCCCCAAACCCCACCCTCTCCTAGATCCACCCCCTAAGATCCAACCCAGAGCTGGCAACCATACCCTCAGGAAAGGGAGAGGGAGAATACGGTAGGAGAAGGAGAATGGCTTGGTGAACAAAGAGACAAAATAAATGGGTTTTCCCAGAGGTCAAAACCCCTCTGCCTCCCTAGGGGCACCCATCCATCCTTAATTTAATGTAATTAAATCCATGATTAATTAACAGGACACACAGAGTATTTCCTAGAAGGTATGTCATCTGACTTGAAAGCCTTTCTCTATAATTCTCAATGGGGATGAGCTTGCTCAGGGGTACACCCTTTTGAGGGTGTCTTCATGTGTTCCTGAGCTGAGTTCCAGGACATTCTGTATTAGGAACAAGGATGAGACTGGATGGACAGACTCTGTAGGGCTGCTATAGGGTTGCCAGCCTCCAGGTGGGGCCTGGACATCTCACACTATTACAGTTCATCTCCGGATGACAGAGATCGGTTCCCTTGGAGAAAATGGCTGACTTAGAGGGTGGACTCAATGGCATTGTACTCTGCTGAAGACCCTCCCTTCCCCAAACTCCTCCCCAAAGCCTGCCCCCCCCCAAATCCTTGTTCAATACCACAAATTATAAATAATAGTCCCATCCTTCATCATGTCAGCATGGGTTATCTAGACATTCACTGATAGCATCATTTATTTCAATGATTAAAAGCAGAACTTGAGACCTGCTCACGAAATCTCCATATTTACCGTACAAAGCAATTTCAGGTTTTCAGAATGGAGGGGGCAGACAAAGCAACATCCACTAATAACATTTCAAAAAACGATTTCTCATCACTAATTTCTTTTTAAAAAACATTTGACTCCGTACTGATGGGGCTTCAGAAGTCATTTTGCCCCTCAAAGCAGATTTTGGAAATGTGAATGAATGAATGAAGTGTGTTTAATCTGGACTCACAGTTCTGCCTTCACAGAACATTGAACAAACAGTGTCCGTAAAATGCTTTCCAGTCACTGACTGCGGACAGAGTTTCCAAAAATTTACACAGTCCAAATAGTTATAAACAGATGGTGGCACTGCCTAGGAGAAATTAAGACACTCTTACTTTTCAGTGGACCTTCCATAGTCGTATCAGATTTCCAGGAGACTAAAATTACCTACCTGAAAGGAACCTTAGGAGTTTGTTTTTCCACATGTGCAATGGAATCCCTGAGGGGCTAAATGTTCCCAACAGCTCCAATATTGACCAAAGAAACAGTCCTCTGAGGGTTGCTAATCTCCAGGTGGTGGCTGGAGATCTCCTGGGATTACAACTGATCTCCAGGTGACAGAGATTGGTTCACCTGCAGAAAATGGCCACTCTGGAATGTGGACTCTGTGGCATTACACCCCATTGAAGTCCGCCCCCAAACCCTGCCCTCCTCAGGCTCCACCCCCCCAAATCTCCAGGCATTTCTCAACTGGAGCTGGCAACCCTACCTGAAAGAGTTAACAACTGTCTTTATAGTTGCCTTTGTCCTGAGGAGAGGAAGGAGATAGTTTCTAAGGCTGCTCATGCCAGCAACCTAGAGTTGTCAGCTCTGAGTTGGGAAATACCTGGAGATTTTGGGGATGGAGCCTGAAAAAGGGGAGGGACTTCAGTGGGGTATGATGCCATGATAGAGTCCACCTTTCAAAGCAGCCATTTTTTCTAGGTGAACTGATCTCTATCACCAGGAGATCAGTCATAATACCAGGATATTGGCAAACCTACAGTGGCTCTATTGGCTGGCTTGTGCTCTGAACAGTAGTGGGAGGGGGGGAAGGGGGGAAAAACCCAAAACTAAAAAAAGTTGGCAACATCTCAACATCACTTCCAGGGAAAACCCAGAGGTAATGTGGGGTAGCTCTAGGAATCTGCAGAGACTCTATGGCTTTGCCATAGCATGTCTAGCAACTCCTAAATCTACCTTTGTAACTGCTGGGTTTTTCCCAGAAGTGACATCATGGTGCAGCTGATGTTCCTCACACACATACACCCAATTTCCCCCCATTCCCAGCCTGACAAGCCTATGGCCTTGATTTTAAAATAGTGGTTCCCAACCTTTTTTGATGTGGTGACCCACTTAAAAAACTGAGCATGTGCAAAGGTTTGGGACCCACTTTCAACAGGCCTTGCAACTAGGGCTGCCAAGCCACGGCGGGGGATCTGCACGTCTTCACAGGATCCCTGCCGTGGGGGACAGCGATACACGTTGCACCGCCGTCACCAGGATGTGATGCTATGCGTCGCTCTGGCAACGGAACTCCAAACAGCCCCGTTGCCAGAGCGACGCATAGCGTCACATCCTGGTGACGGCGGTGAAACATGTATCGCCGTCCCCCGCGGCAGGGATCCTGTGAAGACGTGCGGATCCCCCGCCGCAGCTTGGCGGTCCTGCTTGCAACCCACTTTTGGGTGGGAACCCACAGGTTGGGAAATGCTGTTGTAGAACATGGCTGACAGAGTGGTATACAAAATGCTTTAGCTGCTCTTATTATTTAAACAAATTTAAACCGTTTTCATTCTTTTAGTCTCTCTGTGGACCCAGAAATGTTACATAAGTCTTTTAGGCTAGCCCATTTGAAATCATGCCTAGTGAAGCTGTCCTATCTCTAAAGCCAGAGTTAGCTAGTTCCCAAAGGCAAAATCCTTGAAATGTGTTAACAAAAAAGAGATTTGATTTTTTAAAAGGCTGCGAATGCAGTCAGCATAACAGCACTGAAAACTCATAGCGACATGACTTTGGCACAATTCGGCCTAGCATCCTTTTTTTGTCTAAGACAGGGATATTACCAAAGGTGGCCTTCCTTGGCTGAGGTATAACATGCCTTAAAAGGGTCGTCTTAAAAGCTTAAAGACAGCCATATGCTATTAGCCATATAGTATTTTCTCCCAACTCAGTCTGGGCACCATTATACCCACCATTACCCATTTCATAGCACACCTTTCCATGAAAAAAATCACTTCTCTGGCTGGAAGGATCAGACACTCTCTCCCACCCAATAAGTACTCCCACCAATGATGATGATGATACCACAGCAGGAAGATAGTCCACTTCCCCTCCAAGGTAATGACTGAACTGGTTTTTTTCTGCTGGGAAGGACAAAAACAGCCTGACATCTTCCAGATATACTTCATGAACTACACGAACTACACGAGTTCTCAAGTATTCTCTCTACAACAAAGCATGTTAAAAGAATTGCCCACAGTAGCATTTAAGGCAATAAGTGTTGAATCCAAACAACTTTTCTCCTGGTGAAAAAAAAAAGGAGGCATCCGCCCAGAGTACTCCAAAAGTCTGTGCTAAGTGTCATGATGAGACCTGCATTGACAAAAGCCATGTGTGATGGGAGGGACCTGGGTGGAACGGAGTAAAAAAGTTGGCGGGATTCAACCCCAAGTGGCTGCTATTTCAACTGCTGGTTTTTATTCTGACATTGTGGCAAGTTTTTGTAACTGATTCAATCCAGATCTTGGCACCAATCTACAAAAACACAAACCCTTGCCTTTACACTGGCACTCTTTTCAATTAACGATGGAAGTTAATTAGCAGACACCACAAACGGCTCCAGACTGCACACTGTGTGCTCTCGACCATATGAGGTCTTCCTTTTATTAAGCTGCTGACGAATGACATTCTATGACTATCCAAGACATCGCAGACAACGATGGATCTTAAACAATAACCCACCGACCTGCCTTTTTTGTGTAATTGGGTTACATTTCACTTGTACAAAACAAACTTGTTACAGGCTGTAGAATGTCTGTCCTTTCATTGGGCATCAGGATGCTTTTGGAAGGGAGTTCTGCATATGAGGTGTCATTGGACAGAGACAGGATCAACACATACCAAGAATGGTGAGCATGTCCTCCTCCCTCCTGCAATATTGCCCCTAAATAAAGCATTTTATTTTATTTTTCCCCTTAAGAGTGAGTGTCAGAAAGGGGGGGGGGCACCATACAAGGACTCCCCTGGCATTACTTATGGTCCTATCTCATCCTTTGCCGCAGTGATCTCATTATACAGAATGTTACGGCTCAGACTGCAGCCCATTTAGTTTGTCCCAGAGAGTTCAGGGCAAAGCGCTGAGAAGAAAGACAGCCCTTGATTTAAAAGTCCCGTGCTTTCATCTGCATCCCACAGTGACCATATGGTGCTGCCTGATTCTGAACTGGATCATCTGTCCACTTAGCCCAATGCTGCTGTTGCTTTGCGTCCTGCTTTTCCGATTTTTATCGTCCATAACAAAGTGACCATAGAAGAGCCAATCCAGTCTTGACAAAACTTGACAACGGAGCGCCAAAAGGCTAGGGGAGGATTCTCTCTCCCTGTAGAGAAAAGCATTTCGACTATGACCTTGGAGATGGAGTCATTCGTAGAAGCTTCTTAATGCTCAGTCAAAAACGGCCTTTCTCTGGCACCTAAATGCAATCACTGAGAACAGCAGGAAGACCTCTAGGTGTTCCAACAGCACAGTCCCACAATGGAGAAGGCTTTTTCTCTAATCCCTCTTTGCCACAGCTCCAGTGGAGAGGGGACTGAAAGAACATTGTTCTCCATGGACTCAGGCAGAGATCTTTCTCAGCAGTGGTGGCCCTAAGGATACTGGATCCATGGACAAATGCCCCCCCACCAGAATCCCTGCCACCCCACCCCACCTTCAGGGCCAAGTAAGGGGTGGCTCTCTCCCCTGATGAAGAGGACAGGAGCTACCATTGGAAGCTGGTTGCCTGAACCCCCAACAAGGCAGGAGTGAGTGGCAGCAGAAGCACGCTCTTCTTCTTTAGCCCCTCCTTCAGGGAAGCAGGGCCATAAACAATTGGGCTCAGGGCAGCTACCCCTGTTGCCTATTGGCTAAGACTGCTTTTGTTTTCCAGCAGTCTGGAAGTTGAATCTGGCACCTTCTCCTTACAAAGTATGCAGTCTACCATTGTGTTAAGGACAGGGTTGCCAACTCCCTGGAAAAAAAATATTCTGTTCCCTTCATAATAACACACCATTAAGTGCCATCACCAGGTACTGTTATTTACCTGCAAGCCATATTTACCTGCCCATTGCCATGCATTAAAGCTTTATTAAAGGGACAGGACTTTTTTCTTCTTCAAGCCTGTTGGAAACTTTAATTAAGGATCTCTCTCCATTCTAGGTGGGACTCCAGTGAGTGAGGGGATTTTAAGAGCTGGCTTAGACATAGAACAAGGTCCAGTTACCATTTCTAATGCAGCAACAATTGCAGTAAGGAAAAAAGTTGCTTCGTGTACTGAAAGAACACACCAATATGTGGTTTTAGGTGAGAATGCCATCCAGCCTTCTTTTTCCTCAACCAGTTTGGGGAAAGAAAGTGTCAGTGGCTTTGCACCTTACAGACAAAGACCTTTAGATGCCATTACCTGGGTGTTCCTCCCTGGGTACAAAGAGACTGACAGAATGAATTGAGCATCCCTGGGGAGCTTACTCCCTGAAAGAAAAGGCTTAGGAAAAGCACACCAAAAAGGTAACTTTACTGGTAGCATAATTAAACAAGCAACTTCATCACTGTCATCACACCTACACAAATACACATACCCACAAGACAAAAGCCAGAGGAGAAATGAGTCTCAGGCTATTCCTCACTGACAAACAGCTCATTACAGAAAGGTTTATTCACACAGGCTGTATTTGTGCTCTAAACCCATGGTTATATGGGGACAAACACACTCAAAAATGGAAGCATACACATTCAAGATGACAGAATCATACAGCAAAGAGTTCCATGGGTGAAAAGTCACACTAATTTTCATACCTTTCATCAGTGTTATCATCTACTCCAACAAAAATATTTTGGAATCACAAGAAATATAAGACCACTGTTTACCTGATAAAGACCTCTCCTTGTGCCTTCTCAGAAAGAAAAGTTGGCCTAGTGTTTTGTTCTCTTAGGGCCATAGTTACATAACCCACATAAGCCTGTGGTAGGTGATATTTTTCTGTTAACCCAAGCTGATTTTCAGCCACACTGGTACAGATTGATCTGGTTGTAGAAGACCTACCAACACCTGCAAAATTCAGGTACCTTGGATTTATTGGGCAACTACTGGAAAAGCTACAGCTGAGGGCTTGCCAACAGGATTGAAGAAAAATGGCCTGTCCTTTTAATAGAGGTTTAATGTGTGCAGGTGAAGCTGGAGGTAAACAACAGCACCTGCTAAATAAGCCATTGAGCCTCTATTAAAGGGACAGGACATTTCCCCTCCAAGCCAGTTGGCAACCCTAATTCCTGTGCTGCGCTTTTAAGGATGACATCATTGCAACTAATGGCAATGATCAGTGATCCAGCCAAAAATCTGGAAGCAGCAATTACAAAAAGAAAAGCTGATTAATCCTGGCATAATCCCTTTGCATCGCATAAATAGAACAAATAATTCATCATGACAATAGTGTAAAACAGTTTCCCCACCCCCATCCCTTCCTTTCTGGTGTCTTTGCCCAAGATGCAGAAGGGAATCTGCATTCATGAGAGAGAGCTTCTTCTTCCAGCTCTCCCTTCTCACTCTCCTTCTGCTTCTCCACCCCAAAAGCTCTGTCCTTTCTTATTTTACCCATGGTGTGAGACACAGATAGGGGCTGTGTGCATGTCTATGGCCTCTCATGCACCCTTCTCCCTGGCCACTGTCTGTAGTCCATTCAGGAATTGCTGGTTTCTGATCTCTCATGTGGATGAGCAGTCAGTCACCCTGGGTGAGATCTTTGACAGGATCTTTGACAGATCTTTGAAAGGAAAAGATCTTTCTTTACCAAAATACAATCTCAATTCACTAGAGCCCAGCAGTATTGGAAAACTATACCAAAACATTACAGGGCATGACAGAATTTAGGAAAGAAATAAAACACACGAGGCTAAGTTGTACAGTCACTGATGTTACATTGGCATTCCCTTCCCCAGAATGGAAACAAGCCTGCTTGAAAAATAGAGGATGGTCAAGACAGACTTCCCTCCATTGCTCCCTATTCCCCAGGTCATGGCTTGTGCCATTTTGGCAGGGTGTCCAGACCTTTTAATCCTTCTTATTTGGAGAAGAGATGGGTTTCACTTTAATTTATCATAAGATCCAAGGTGGTTCCTAACTGTACTGTACCCTTTTCCCAATCCAATTAAGATGTACGTCCCAAATAGGGTTGCCAGGTCTGGGTTGGAAAATACCTGGAGACTTTGGGGGGTGGAGCCTAGAGAGGGCAGGGTTTGGGGAGGGGAGGGGCCTCAGCATGGCACAATGCCATAGAGTCCACCCTTCAAAGCAGCCATTTCCTCCAGGGGAGCTGATCTCTGCCAGCTGGAGATCAGTTGTAAAAGCAGGTGATCTCCAGGCCCCACCTGGAGGCTGGCAACCCTAGTCCCAAAGCCTTTATGGCCCAAATCAAGATATCCAAATAACTATCTATCTTGCCTCATCCTGGCAGGTGGGCGAATGCTCATCTGTCCTGCCTATTTGTCTCCATAAAGAAAACCCATCTCTTCTCAGTCTGCAATCTGAGATATTTATGGTTTCATTCCCAGAGAAAGAATGTTTACTCTAAGATCAGGGCCTCCCTAAATGTTGATCAAGGTATCCTGAATCTCTTTATCATAGCCGGTAGAACCTCAGAAAAGGGTTGGCTATTTGCTAAGACAACTTATGTCTGTTATTGATTATTGTGATCAAATGGAATTAATAGTATGGGTACTTATTTCTTATTAGGGTGACCAAGATATATAGTTAGACGAGCCTGATACCCTGCTTCGCTATGGTATTTAAGTTCTGTAAATCCAGTTATAATACTGATGATGTGAAGTTTGAAATGCAACATTTGTTGTAGGAATTCTAATGGAGAAGATTATAGTGTAAAAAATGAAGTGAGACATATGTACTGTGTTGTTTTTTCCTCTACTGAAGGACCTCTCTGTAGACCACATTGGTGGTTCTACCCTCAGGTACTAGGATCACCAGGCTGCTTGGTGAGCTCACTCTGGAGCAGGCCACATAGAACTGTCTATGTGAGAAGCAGTCCTCTGTTAAGTCAATTCCTGCCACTCTCAGTAACTGGCCTTGGGACTTGATGATCATAGCAAAGCAGACCTTGAGGGGGAACTGCAGCCTCTTGAACTTTGCCTCATTCCTAAGTTGCCTCCTCCTGGTAGCACTGGTGTATCTAGCTCAACACAAGGAGCTTTCTTGGGGGCAGTAAGAGGTGAGAGGTAAGAGGGGGAGTTGGTCTGAGAGAGTGGTGATGTGGTAGACATTTCTCCAGGTTCATGAGGGAGGCATGCAGCGAAATGGCTCCTAGAAAGGTCCTTTACTATCTCCCCATGGACATTCATAAACTCAATTGCCATGCTGGCTGCTATGAGAATGTTGAAATCCACAGCTGAGCAATCAGAAGGAGGCAGGTGCAAGCAGGCAGGTTTTGCCTCAGAACTCTGAGCTACACAGTTGACCAATCAGAGGGGTTGGGGGCAAAGAGGCAGCAGCCTGCCAGGCACATGGAAAACAATTTGAGGAACACATTTTGCCCCTTTCCTACCCCCTTAGGAGTTGTGTTTCTCAGAAATCTCTTCGTAGTTGGGGGCTGATGTCATGGTAGGAATGCAGTCCCCTTATTTTGGGTTTCTTGGTGCAGGGGTTTGGCCTGGGCTGAATTTTTTTTTTTAGGGGGGGTGTACAGGGCATACCCTTTAATTTTTTTTACAAAAATGCTTCTCATTTCTGTTACATTTAAGAAGTGGGACATAACTACGTATTCAAAACAACATCTGAGCAATCATATATTAAGCAAGTTCATATGACCCAAGTTTCTAGAACCCACGTTGTGAGAAATTAAATAACCTAATACAAGATACCACTTTTCTACAAATTTGGGGTATATTTCCATAGTGGGTGGGAGTGTGGCTAAAACCATTGGGGGGCTGGGTCAGCAGCTTTGCTAAGGTGATCCTGCTGGGACAGCCTCACTGATGGATTAAGTACCCTGGCCCTGCTCCTACACCTGACAAACACCTGCCTGTCTGGTGTAAGGGGGGGATTGCGTTTAAAGGCATCAGAGAGGCTGGGCCGGCAGCACCACTAAGGCAGTCCTGCTGAGCAAGCCTCCCTGATGGCTGTAAGCATCCCACTCTTTCTCCTGCACCTGACAGGCAGCTGCCTGTCCAGGGTAGGAGGGGGAGGGGGCAGAGTACTGCGAACCATTGTGGAGGCTGAGCCGGCAGGATCTCTAAGGTGTTACTGCTGGGGTGGGCTCCCTGATGGCTTTAAGCACCTGCACCCACTGCTGCATCTGATAGACAACCACTTGTCAGGTGTAGGAGCTGGGGGGAGTGTTTTTGAAGGCATCTAGGAGGCTGGGCCAGCAGCATTGCTGCACCTCACAAGTGGTTGGCCTTTCCTGATTTCCTCAACTGCCATTAGCTCTCTGCAGTCTCCTGTAACTGGGATTTTTTTTTTAACCTCAGAACACCTAGCTCTACAGCTGACCAATCAGAGAGTGGGGGTGCAAGGAGGCAGCAGCCTGGCAGCCACCTAGGAAGCAATGGGGGGGGGAGAAATTTTACCCCTTTTGACCCCCTTAGGGGTCAAATTTCTAAAAATCCCTTCTTTGCAAGCATCTATGTCATGATAGGAGTGCTCTCCTTGAATTTCATGTTTTTAGGTCCAGGGGTTTGGCCTGGGCATTGATTTTATGGTGAGGGGACTTTCTTTTATATAGATAGATGGAGTGCCCCTGCACTATTAAGACCTGGGAAAGAGAAGAAGAAATTTAAGCAACTGCAATCTGTGATGCCAGGTAAGAGAAACTTGCACTTTTTTGAACCATTAGAAGAACCATGTCATTCTTTGCAGCTTTGTCTTTCTTACCATTCAAATTGTCAATTTTAAAAAATATATGGTTTAGGTGAGGGAGAAATTTTCAAATTTGGCAGCAAGTTCTGAATTATCTGGCTTTTGTTTCTAATATTATATCCAAATTCTGCAAAAGTTTCAAGCTGAAAAGCAGTCACATGTACCAGTTTTAGTGATTGTGCTTGACTGCTGTTAAGCTATTGACTGCTAAACCTTAAATGTGTTTACTGTGAGATAATTACACTTTGTTCTGCAGCACTTGCTCTCCTGTAAGCATCCATAGGATATCTGCCTTAAGCTATTGCTTTTGCTCCTTCTATCAAACTTTTAAAGATCAATTGATAAGCTGCCTTTTAACTTCAGGAACATAAAGTGACCTTTAATGTTAGGCTTATCTGCCTTTAATTGGATCCTGCATCTCCAGAATGCAATGGTTTTTAAAGGTTGCTTGCATACACTGGCTCATGCATATTATGTAAAGCTTCCATTCTTTCCACCATTTGTGCTGGAACTAATCTAGAAAAAGAAATATTGAATTATGGACCAATAAAATTATCTCCCCTCCCTCAGCCACAAACTCTGCCCCTGTCTTATACTACTTTGTACCTTCTGTCACGAGAAAAACAGCATGCAGAATTGTTCCCCAGATTTATGCGTTCATATATTTGGCTGATGTGCTACAAGGCCAGCAGTAGAAGCTGGACAGAAAATGACTGCCGTAACTTTTAACTTGGTTTGCCGTGAAGACTGTGTCACGTTTCCATGAAGGGAGTTATTTTTCTCATCAATTAAAAAAAAAGAATTGTTTTTTTTATAAATGTGACAACAAAAAGATAGCAGGGTGGGTTGGGAGCCAGTTACTCCTCTCCAGGACTTTGAAGAAAGAAGAAAAAGAGATTGGATTTATACCCCGCCCTTCACTCGGAATCCCAGAGTGGTTTACAATCTCCTTTCCCTTCCTCTCCCCACAACAGACACCCTGTGAGGGTGGTGGGGCTGAGAGAGCTCTGAGAGGACTGCTCTTGAGAGAACAGCTCTGAGAGAACTGTGACTGGCCCAAGGTCACACCAGCAGCTGCATGTGGAGTAGAGAATCAAACCCAGTTCTCCCAGATTAGAGTCTGCATTCCTAACCAGTACACCAAACTGGAGGTTTGGGGCAGGCAGCCATCCTCCATGGGTCCCCTGTGGAAGCATGCAGAAAAGGCTGTAGAAGAAGATGTAGCTGCAGCATCTCCTTGCCCCTTACTCCAACCATTCCCTTTCCTCCCCACCTCTTAATCCAGTTCTGCCCCTCTCAGGCAGGCAGGTAGGTGAAGAATCAATGGAGAAAGGGGGTGAGATGAGTTACCATAACATTGTATCCTGCCGGTGGGTGGCCATGTTGGTTTAAAGCAGCAGAACAAAGTCTGAGTCCAGTGGCACCTTTAAGACCAACAAAGTTTCCGCATATAAGCTTTCACCAAAAAAAGGACTGCTTTTTATAAGGTTGAATACAAAAAGTCTTAAAGGTGCCACTGGACTCAAAGTTTGTTCTGTTGCTTCCTGCAGCCTCATAAAGCAACATCCCTGGGATCTGGCAACCCTCCTTCCCAAGGGTGTCTTCGATAGCTGATGCAGAACTAGAGCAACCCAAAATAGTGCTGGGATTTTGTGGGCCACCAGGTAAGGAATGCTTGGTGGAGCCCCTTACGCTGGACAAGGTGGACTTGGCAAACCTGTGTCCAGAGAAACAATGGAGAAAGGCAGACAAAATCTCTCTCTGACCTGGTCAGGCACTGTGTGCAAAAAGAAAATGACAGAACAGTCAGAGCAGTAGCTGCCTGCTGGTCTTGAAGGCCATGCCAAATTTGCCCCCCCCCCTCCCTCAGATCTGGCCCTTCTATCAGCACAGAACTGCTTCTCCCTTCTCCCCACAGTGCTGGGAAAGGATGGCATGGAACATAGCAAGAAGGAAGAAAGGCCATTAGCAGGGGCCATTATGCCAGCCCCATGCAAGCCAGCCAATGGGAGGTGTGTACTGTGTGAGATGAAGAGGGCACCCCAATCCACCATTGAGCTCCATGTTACCTGCCTTATGCGGCAGTGCATGACTAAACAGTCGCTTTGAGACCAAGAGGGAATCGCCCCCCCTCCATTAACCAGTTGTCTTGGGAGTAAGGTTGAGAACCTCCAGGTGGGACCTGGAGATACTCCAGAATTACAGCTGGTTTCCAGACAACAGAGATCATTAGAGATGGGCACAAACCAGGAAAATGCAGTTCATTTCGGTTTGTGGTGTGTGGTGTGCCCAATCTGTGAGCCTCAAACCCTCATGAACTTTTAGGTGCCAAATGAATCGGTTTGGTTTGCGATGTGGTAGAATGCCCCCCCAGCATGCTAGACACACCAAACTCACAAAGGATCTCCAGCTGACTCTTCTCTACCTGTCCTCCAAGTTTGGTGAGGATTGGATTTCTGGGGTCTGAGTCACAGCTCCCCAAAGATGCTCCAGGAAAGTGCTTTCTGGGGAAATGACATGTGCAGGTTCAGGAGTGTATAGAATGGACTCTGTGCAAGCTAGAGGCATCAATCTCACAGGGAACGTCTCTCTGATACTCCTCTACATGCCCTCGAAGTTATGTGTAGATTGGACTTCGGGGGTCCAAGTTATGGCTCCCCAAAGAAAATGCCCCCAGAAAAGTGTTTTTGGGGGAAAGGTCAGGGGCAAGTTCAAAAGTGTATAGAATGCTCCCCATCCCCGCAAGCTCCACACACGAAACATAAATGGAAAATCACCCTGCCTTTGAAGTCTGCTAAACATTTTGATTGAGTGGAGACAGCCTGTCTGGAAATGTATCCCTTCACAAACTGACATGAACCTTCACAAAAGCTTGAAACTTTGTGGACAGTTTGTGCCAGTTGACCTGCCACGAACTTCAGTTTGCAAACCACACACCAGCCAACGTTCACCACAAACTTTAGTTTGTGAGCCGGTTTGTGCCCATCCCTAGAGATAAGGTCCCCTGGAGAAAACGGCTGGTTTAGAGGGTAGGCTTTATGGCTTATATCCTGCTGAGGTCCCTCCCCTCCCCAAACTCTGCCCTCCCCAAGATCTACCCCACCAATCTCCAAGAATTTCCCAACCCAGAGTTGCAATCCTACTTGGGGGTCATTTCCCCCCTGCCTACTTTGCTCTGCAATGTTTGTTTGTTTATTTAGGGGTGATCTGAGTGTCGGCTGAGTTGCTTTAATTAACCCTTTAAATCATTGCCAGATTAAAGCATGAAGTAGCCAGTGAGGGGGTTTTGTTTGTTTTTGGTGAGTACCTTGTGAGTGTATGTATGTGCTTGCATGTCCGGAAGTCATGGTGACTTCTGGTGACCCATAGTGGGGCTAGGACATTTCAGAGAGGTGGCTTGCTATTGCCTGCCTCTGTGTCCCAACCCTGGTATTCCTTGGAGGTCTCCCTTCTGATTATTTGGCAGGGTCAGGCCTGCTTAGCTTCTGAGATCTCACAAGATCGAGCTTGCCTGGGCTATCCAAGTCAGGGCTGCGAAGTAGCCAGTGTTGGTGAGTATCGATTTGAGAGTCCAAGAGGCTTCCTTAGACCTAAAGAGTTGTAGCTAGCAACACTGGCTCACCGAAAAATCCAAAACAGAACACAAAATCCATGCAACACAGGGTCGGCCAAAACCGCACAAAACATTGTGCAAACTTTTAATCTCACCAGAACTCCTCATCAGGCCAGATGTCATAACACCTGGCCTGATGAAGAGTTCTGGTGAAATCAAAAGCCTGCACAACAATTGGCATCATTTTGGTTGGCCCTAATGAAGCTGTTACATGGATTTTGTGTTTCCTAGACCTTTCTGTGGCTGTGTGGAGTCAGGATTCTTCAGGGCAGAGAACAGGATGAGCATGCCCAGACATGGAACATGGTGTGAGACATACATCTCAGCTGTCTTAATGTATGGTAGCTCATAACCTCATTGATAGCTGGGGAAAACAGACAATAGAGTAATTCCTCTATTTTTTAGTACTAAAGATCTGATGGGGTAGCCATGTTAGCTTGTGGCAGCACAATTGAACAGATGTTCAGAGGTACCTTTAAAGACTAATAACATTTCTTACAATATAAGCTTTTCTGAGTCAGAGCTCACTTCATCAGATGCATAGGTGTGCACATCCATAAGAGGCATATAAATGTCTCCTCACGCCCACTTTTCTATTGGTTGTAACTTTCTGTATAAATATACCTCCTCTGAATTTACACACCATACAGCCGATGAAGTGACACATATGCTGAGGTAAATATTTGTAAGTCTTTAGGGTGCTACTGGGCACTTGTTTACTTTGAGTACTAATGAAGTTCTGGCTTCCTTAGTTCTGGGTGTGCAGTTAATGCTAAATAATCAAAAACAAAGATGTTCAGCTGAGGTATATGGGATGACTCTGTATGTTTGTGTGTGTTAAGTGCCATCAAGTCGTTTTCAATTTGTGGCGACCCTTTGGATTAATGACCTCCAAAAGGTTCTTTTGTTTAGAGCTTTGATCAGGTCTTGCAAATTGAAGGCCGTGGCTTCCCTGATTCAGTCAATCCATCTCATGTTGGGTCTTCCTCTTTTCCTGCTGCCTTCAACTTTTCCTAACATTGTTGTCCTTTCCAGTGAGTCTTGTCTTCTCAATGGGATGACTACTGTCATAGAATGGTTTGTGTGCTAGGGATAACCTCAGTTCAAATCCTTGCTTAGCTCTTTGCTTTACTCACCTCAAGGACTGTGCTGAGGATTAAAAAAAATGGGACAACCTCATAAGCTCCTTGGAGGACAGGTAGGACATAGACATAATGAGAGACAGATCCTTTTTAAAAAAGAAATTTTTAGAATGTTTTTCTCTTTTGCAAGCAAGAGGAACATCATTATAGAGGTTCTCTCTCCTGCACACGCTGCTCTGACAATGAAGTGTTCTGTGCTGAGAATATTAACTTAGTTTTCCCAGCAATGACAAATTACAGTTAAATTGTAATAATGCGCCTGTCTTTTCTTTAAAGAAACACCTGTGTTTTGCTACACTTGACTGCACTCCTGTTGTACTGTGTTTTCCCCTTCCAGGGAAAGGTGTTCTTTTGTGGCTTGCAGTTGGTGCTCATGTGTGGAACAGAAAGCCAAACTCTGAAACTTTTGTAAGCCAATAGTGACCTTCATAGTCATAGATGCAATGAACATGCAGTTGAGCAAACTTCAGAGGACTGCGGAAGACAGGAAGGCCTGGCATGATCTGGTCCATGGGGTCGCGAAGATTCGGACTCGACTGTGCGACTGAACAACAACAACAGTGACGCTGTAACTGTATTTACTTGTCTTCTATTATACTGGTCTATGACCGTAATAAACTTGAATTGAAAACAACAGTGACCTTCCAGAACTGGCAAAAATAATTTCACCTGTTTTTTCGGTCGTGCTTCTGTGAAAAGTGTGTGTATGTAGAGGGATAGGGATTTTTTCTTTTTAAGAAAGGTTGGGAAGTGATCATTTAGAGAGCCTATGAACAGACCGGGAGGGAAGGCAGCACGGTATTGCTCAGTCTCATCAGATCTCAGAAGCTAAGCAGGGTTGGCATGTGGATGGGAGACCACCAAGGAAGGCTTTGCAGAAGAAGGCAAGGGCAAACCACCTCTGCTTCTCACTTGCCTTGAAAGCCCCTTGCTGGGGTTGCTGTAAGTCAGCTGCAACTTGACCACATTTTACACACACACACATACACACAGAGAGAGAGAGAGAGAGAGAGAGAATTATCTACCTACCCATCTATGTGCCTTGGCTACTCCAGACTTTCTTGGAGAAAATGGATTATCCAGATGTATTTTAACCCAGGTTTTACCCTGGGTTTGGAGTGACATCTGTAAGAGAGATGGGGTAGTGTGACCCTAATGCTATTTTTGACAAGTTTTGATCCCACCAACTATGGTATCCTTCTGGACCAGGTAGCAGAGATGGATAATTGAAACCGCACTCTAATGTGAAAATGAACTCCTTATCAGATGCTGCATCTGCATATAGCAGAAGTCTCTCAAGTGCATGTACATTCTCTCAATATGCACAGTTGCCACACTGTCGGAACAGGGACAACATGTGTATTTTACATGCAGGTACTGCTTGGATAAGTGCAAACTGACCACTGGATTTTTCAGGGTTCTGGCTTGCACTTACCAAGAGTGAATGCACATTCAAAATACATGCATCACCCCAATGCACACAACATAGCGACACCTGTATAAGGAACATTACAGGTATTGTGTGCTTCCAGGGGTCATTTCCTGCAGGAGCGCGCAGGAGCAGAGCTCTGGCAGTAAAGAGCCCAGGGGGCGGGCACCTGCAACAAGGCCCACCCCTGCTCCCAGCAGCCCCGGGCCACGAGGAGCAAGAAGCAGCCAGGCAAGTTGCAGTGGGTTTTGCCTTCTGACACACTTTCGGCGGTGTCAGGGGGTGTGGCATATGCAAATAAGTTATGCTAATGAATTATGCTAATAAGCTCCTGCACCTCTTTTTCTACGAAATGACCCCTGTGTGCTTCCAATATGCATGGTTACCAGGTTCCCGGTAAGCATTGATGTAATCAGGGGAGCATTCAGATCTTCCTAATACTATGTCCACCAGTACTAGCTGGTGGCTGAAATAGTTCCAAATTTAAATTCAGTTTCTTGTGAGCTCTGATGCAACTCTACTAGGTACTGCAATCAGAAGAGGGAACATATGAAAATAAGGAAAGCTGGAAAAGGTGTTTGATGCTGCAGCTAAGTATATTATATTCCATGATCTCTCATGATGTTAGTCAAAATTAGTCTCCAGGGACAATTCTTACAAAACAGAAGCCATCAGGGAGCCATAGATGCTGTCTGTGCATGTACAACTGGGAGTTTCCTTAACGTTTCCATTATTTGTTTTATTTATTTTACTAAATTTATATCCCATCTCTCTGCCCTCACAAGAGCCACCAAAGTGGCCAACAAATTAAAGCATACACAATGAAATCACATTTTAAAATCATTAAAACCTACCAAACAATAATGCAGCATTATACCTACTAGAGAAGTGGCTTGTGTCTTACCTTTGTTGGACACTGAGGCAGGCAACTACCTTGGGCTTCTATGCAGGCAAGTGGCAAGCTAGGGACCAGTAATCTGGAGCAACAGAGGGAGAACTTTCCCTCCTTTCCCATGACGTTTCACAGAGTTGACACTCTGGTGTCACCTGACTCCTTATACCAGCAAGACCCAGTGCAGTTGTACAAGTGTTCCAAATAGAATTCTTTGCGGTTCCCCTTTTCATTAGGGATGATTCAGCGCTTTCTGCTCACCAGTTGCAAGCAGGGACCAATTTTTTTGTCGGTTCATCAGTTAATCAAACAGTAAACAGTACACTGTAGTGTAGCATAGTTCGTATTGTTTTATGCGCACATGTTTTTACAGAGCATGGTGAGAGTCCCAGTTTCCAACATATGCATGCACACATGCACCCACACTTGTCGTTACTGTGTACTGCTCCACAGCCAATTGTATGAGTAAAAAGTGAGCAAACCAGTCAGTCAGCCATTTATAGTGTGGGTTTTTAAAGTCTTGCTGTTTAGTGTTCGTCTAAGTCCATGTTATCAACATGATTCCATGTCTATGTGGTTTTGCACATCTTTATGGGAGTTGTAGTCCCCCCACCATGTCGTTTAATTACCTGACCCAACTTCCATGATCCTGGGTGTTCAAAAGGAGCCACAAGGCAAAAGGAAGTGAAACTCCATCATTGCAGCTACTATGCAGTTGCAGAGTTGTTTGAGCCTGGCAGTGATAAGACAAAGAGATCCAAGCCTCAGCTCATAAGTCATTGTGACTGTCGAAAATAGTATGTTCATCTGCCAAACACATTTCCCGCCAAGTTCTTAGCATCCCTGCCTTGTGACACGGGGATCAGAAAGCCAATTGCTGATTTGCAAGGCCCATATCCTATTGGAAACTACAAATGTTTGGGGTCTCCAGTATGTTCCTATGTTATGTTAGGTACTGCAGGATTCTACAGGAATGCACACCAAGGTATTTAGGAATTACTCTTGCATAAGTATTACCCTTGCATTACATACACCCTAGCTGAGTAAAAAGCGCAGCTTCTTTAAAAGCTTTTTGACTGCATTGCACTTTCTTATTTGGCAATAGCAAAATGAGGGAGCATTCAAGGACTTCTCTTGACCATTGCAATCACTTTGCCCTTCTTTTCAAATGGCTTGCCTTGATACTTCTACGAAATATGACGTAGCCTGACCTTTTTGGTTTACTCGGACACCTAAGCTGACAAGCTTTAAAAAAAAGTCCCAAAAGGTTAAAAGAGAACTTCCAGCTAGGCATAGAAGTTAAAAAAAAAACCCTTTGCACCACTGAGTTTGTCTTATTGCTGTGTTAAAGAGAAGCAAAATGATTTATTTTTCACTGGGATAAAAATGTCTGTAGGTGAAGGTGTTAAAAGGGTATTTTTTTAAAAAAATCACCAAATTGTCCTTCAGAGAAAGAGGAGGCACCATTAAAGGGGGACTGTTGGGTAGGGACAAGACTGTCAGCAAGGCCAGCCTTTTAAAGCAAAGGGATTTATGCACAGTACATAACACCTTTGCGTACGTTACAATGGCTGCTCACAATCAAGACACAGAATCATTCAGAAGATTTTTCTGGGGGAATGGTATGAAACACGACGAGTGAGGCGCACCCTTTTGTCAATAGTCCCTTTGTGTGAGGGGGTACAACATGTCCTTTTTTAATAAATGGAGGGCATCTGCCAGGCACCAACATGGCAGGGCATCTCACCACTCACAGAACTACGATGTTTCATTGCTAGAAATGATCAGCTCCTTTTCCTTCTAAGACCAGTGAATCTGGAGCAATTTCTGCGTAATCTGGAGTAATTTCAGTTCTGACCCATTAACTTCAGTGAAGGAATCTGCTCTTACTGACCTGTTTGAGCCATAAATTTAATCAACATACAACCCCACATTCCCAGACATGAAACTGCTTCACTGATAACTTGGCTAGAGGGAGAGGAAATGGAACCATCAGCTCAGCCAACAGCTGTAAGGAATACTTACCAGATCAGCTAAAGTTTCAGATAAGAAATGATTTCCAATTTATTTTTGCAGAATCCAACTCACTGCAGGTCCAAAATCCACCCATCACCTTGGAAGATCTGAATAGTAGAAGAAATGCAGCTGAATCCAACAGTTTCTCAGCATTCCAAAAGAGCCACACAGCCTCAGCAAAACTAAGACCTCTGCCTTAGTCTGAGGGATCAGTATCCTTAAATAGGTTTTCTTGATCATATCAGACAATAACAGTGTGGATAACAAAATAAGCAAGATGCAGAAAAGTTCAGTAGGTACTCGTAAGACATCCATTGAGTAGTGACCAATGTTCCCTCTAAGCTCTGGAGTCTTGTGAGCAAAAATTATATTTTGTGAGCCACTGGCATTAAAGTTGTGAGCGAGCGATTTGCCTTCTGCATAAATTAGTTTGCTCTGGATCTATCCTTCCTGAGCTAAGACAAAAATGTGTGAGCTGGAGGCTAAAAACTGTGAGCTAGCTCACACTAACTCAGCTTAGAAGGAACACTGGTAGTGACCAGGGTTGGCCCAGGATTAGCTTGCCTTGGGGAACTGGAACCCTCTTGGAGGCAGCCACAGTTTTCTGACCCAAAGCTGCATGGGTAAGGGTAAGTGATCTAGCTTTGCTCCTTTGAGTATCTGTAAATATCTGGCCAACTGCAAATCCTTTGTTGCCTTAGACAAAGCTGTGGTCCTTTATTAACCCCAGTGGCATTTGGTGGTGGTGGAAGATACCGGGTTGAGTCACAGCCAACTTATTGCAACCCCCATTGGGTTTTCAAGGCAAGAGATGTTCCAAGGTGGTTTGCCATTGCCTGCCTCTAGTGGCACTTGGGGTCTCCTTATTCCATATGTAAATATTACATTGCTCTATTTATGAGAGCCAGCGCAGTGTAGTGGTTAAGAGTGATGGACTCTAATCTAGAGAACCAGGTTGGATTCCACACTATTATACATGAAGCCATCTGGGTGACCTTGGGTCAGTCACAGCTCTTTCAAAGCCCTCTCAGCCCAAAAAAATAAGTTTAGCTTGCCAGCTAGTGGTGCATAGCACTAAGGCTTAGAACTTAAGGCAGCCATACAATCTTCAGATCTCCTGGCTTCAACACAATGCCATACAATTATTATTATTAGCTTTATTTTTATTTTAGATATTTATACTCTGCTTTTTTGTGCAATGGGGATCCAAAGTGGCTTATAACATCATCCTTCTCTTCTTTATATTTTCCTCATATCAACCTTGCAGGTTGTTAGGTAGGTTAGGCTGCAACCTACCTAACTGCAACCAAGGTCATCCAGAGTATTTCCATAGCAGAGTGGGAATTTGAACCCAGGTCTCTTGTATCCCACTCCGCCACACTAGCCCCAACACTGTGCTATCTTTGTTCATTGTATACTTTGTATACACAGACATTGCATCCCTTATGGATGCTGGTGGCCTTTTCAAGTGTGTGGTTTAACAGCTTTGTTTGTATTAGGATTTCTTTTGATTTCCATACCACGAGTGATACATCTCTTCTGAAAGTGGAAGAGTATAACAGCAAGCCGTTATCGAGTCATCTTGCCCTTCCCTGTGCCTTTGAAGGTCTACTTTAACAAAACAGTAAAAGTCTATTTAAAGCCAGTTATTTACTCTGTACTGTCACACTGGGAAAGGTCGTAAGGGTCTTTGGAAAGATTTCTGCACAAATCAATGTACAGCCAAATTGATCCAGCCCTGACTTAATGTTTTGTCAATAACTGCGAGGGTATTTCATATGCCATCTGCTAGTAGTTTCCCTGACAGCTTCAAATGATGCCACTTACTCATTGAATGGTTTGCAGTGGCGAAAGGATGCAAACCAGACAGATTGTTGAGGTATGGAGAACTGAGGAAGGAGGCAGCAGATTGCTCCAGGTGCCAAGACAAATTGGCTGAGGAATACCAAGCAGATGCAGGTATAGGGAAGAAAAGAAGCTCTGTACCCAAACCAGGAAGTGTCACTGCAGTAAATGTCTTTCTCAGAAAGTTCATTTGCTACTCTGTCACCACTGGTCTTGTTCTTATTAACAGCTGATGAGGTGGTAAACCCATGTCTAGGCTGTACTACTTGAGACCAGAGTGGGCCTGACATGGCTCAATTCTCCTCCAAGACACAGCCTTGAATGTGGAAAATAAGCATGTGAGGGAGAGGTTTAGTCTAGGGTGTTTTCCACACAAGAATGAGCTTGTCTGTTTCCATGTTGTTGTAGTGGCCACTAACACCATGTAGTGGCCATGGGGCTGTTGGAATATCCAAGGTCTATAATGCAGCCTTATCAAGAAGATATGAAGATCACTCTACAGGGGGGCAGCTGAAGGACTAGTAGGTAGCACAGCAAGATTAGGGACTGCCCATAATTTTACAATTGTGTCCTTGCTGTCTCCTGATTGGCTCTTCTGGAGGCTTCCTGCTCCTTCATTTTGTACTTATCC
The DNA here is from genome assembly GCF_001447785.1 of Gekko japonicus. Taxonomy (NCBI): domain Eukaryota; kingdom Metazoa; phylum Chordata; class Lepidosauria; order Squamata; family Gekkonidae; genus Gekko; species Gekko japonicus. Next base: position 190,236 of record NW_015169842.1, on the reverse strand, counting down.
CACAGGAGAAAACGGAGAATGTTCCTTTGCAATATGTTTTAGTGAAAGAAGCTAAGGATTTATACTCAGCAGAGTAGAATGGAAAGTTGGCTTTAATATACAGGCATTGGTGCAGTAACTAAACACAAAGGCAAACAGGGCATCTGCACTTTGAACAAGGGTGTGGGAGAAGTTTCAGCAGGTTCAGCTTGCAGGAATTGATGGGAAATTATCGATTTCCATTTCTGTATGACTATTTAAAAAGAAAGGCACAGTTATCCTTTTCGGCTGGTCACCCTTTTCCCTCATTATTGTGTGTTTTGTTCTATGGGTGTCAGACTGAACAGGATGAAGGGGCTGTGGCTCAGTGGCAGAGCATCTGCTTGGCGTGGAGAAAGTCCCAGGTTCAGTCCCCAGCATTTCCAGTTAAAGCGATCAGACAATAGGTGATGTGAAAGGCCTTACCCTGAGACCCTGGACACATGTTGCCAGTCTGAGTAGACAATACTGACCTTGACGGACCAAGAGTCTGATTCAGTGTTAGGCGGCTTCATGTGTTCATCCAGACAGGAACTGATGTCCCTGCCTCTCACACAGTTTCTGCAGGGAACTATCCAGGGTGCTGCAACAGCAGTCTTTGCAACTAACTTGTATCTTTAAGTATAAAAGAGTCTCCTGAAATACATCACTGCACTAAAAATCCATTTATAAAGTGGTGGTGGTGGTGGAGGAGGAGGAGGAGGAGGAGGAGATGATGATGATGATGATGATGATTGATGATGATGATTGATGATGATTGATGATGATTGATGATGATTGATGATGATTGATGATTATGATGATTGGATCTATACCCCGCCCTTCACTTGGAGTCTCAGAGCGGCTTACAAACTCTTTTCCCTTCCCCTCCCCACAACAGACACCCTGTGAGGTGGGTGGGGCTGAGAGAACTCTGACAGAAACTGTCCTTGAGAGAACAGCTCTGACAGAACTATGGCTTGCAGTTTCATCAAATATACTGCAGCTTCTATTTAAACCATCTGGGGGGAGGACTTGCATTTGGGATATATTTCTCTGTGTGTGTGAAGTGTGTGAAGTGCTGCCAACTTATGGCAACCCTATGAATTGATAACCCTGATGTGGATAGCCCTTGCTAGCCCAGTCTCCTCAGATCTCAGAAGCTAAGCAGGGTTGGCTCTGGCTAGTATTTGGATGGGAGACCTCCAAGGAATATCAGGGGTGCAACACGGAGGCAGGCAATGGCAGAACACCTCTGGATGTCTCTTGTCTTGAAAACCCCATGGGGTTGACATAAATTAGCTGTGACTTGACAGCACTTTCCACCATCATGAATTAATGACCTCCAAAATGTCCTATCATTAACAGCCTTGCTCTTGTTTTGCAAAATAAGGGCCTCGGCTTCCTTGACTGAGTCAATCCGACTCTTCCCACTGCCTTCAATGTTTCCTAGCATTAGTGTCTTTTCCAGTGACTCTTGCCTTCTCATGATGTAACCAAAATATGATAGCCTCAGTTTAGTCATTGTAGCTTCTAAGCACAGTTCAGGTTTGATTTGATGTATTTTCTACTCCACACCAAATTCCCCACATATCTAGTGTTTTTAAAACATCCCACAATTTTTTTATTTGTGGCATCAGAGGTCTGTGTTTCACAGCACAAAAACATCTGGAATTTGAAAACACACTTTGGCATGAGGCAGGAGGTCTCACTCCTCCATTTATGCATATTGAATACCACACCCTAGTATGGTTCCTTTACAATGCTCATTCTTTGAAAAATCTGCAACAATGAAAACTGTGTGTTTTGAGCCTAAGATATCAGACAACGGATATAAACTTTAATTGATTCCGAAGGAAAACACCTAAAATTAATGTCTAATGTTTGTGTACCTTTCTACCCCATGAATATATCCCTCTGTGTAGAGGTACGTATTCTCCAGGTTGTCACAAAGGGTCTTCAGAGTTGTCACAAAGGGCTGTATCTCTCTAGTGCACTTAAAAGTGGTTCCCTGGATAATAGACTCATAGGGCAGAAAAATGACCTCATTTGCAAAAGTAATAGATTTCTGAGGGTTTTTTTTTTTTGCCCTATGTACTTTGTTGTTATTGTTTTTAAAAGCAAACTGTACTGGTAACAGGCTGTACTTTGGCAACCTTATTTACTACTGTTCTGGTGACAATGTCTGGAGAGGAAAAGGGTTTTTTGGTATATATCTCTGTGTGTGTGTGTTTGTGAACGCGCGCATGTGAGTGTGTGTGCATCTGGTAGTCATGGTGACCTCTGGTGACTGACCCCTCCTGGGGGCCTGAGGGATATTCAGAAAGGTGGATGAATAAAGCCTGCGCCCACCTCTGGCATTTCAAAGAAGTCTCCCATCCAACTACTTGGCAGAGTCTACCATTTTTAGCTTCCAAGATCTGATGAAAATGAGCTTGCCTGGCCTAGAGAGGAAAAGATTTTTAAGTCAATTTTCTCTGCTTTCTCCCCCCCCCAAAAAAGAGTACAAATAGTGGAGCTAATTCACCCCAAGGGGAGTTTTTGAGAATCTTTCCTACTTCAGCCCAGCTCTCTGTCCTTTCTGCCACTTTTACCAAATTTTCAATGCCCCCATAGCTCTTTCTGAGCTGGTCTATGAAACATCATTTTTGAAATATACATAGATAGATAGATAGATAGATAGTTCTAGAGCCCTGTCCAGAAGCTGAGTAAAAGTGCTAGTGGCAGAAGAATGCAGAGCCTTCCTCTATAAGCTATAAGAAGCTTCAATACTATTCAGGACGTTTCCCCTTTCTCTTCGCACACTTTGTATCCTAGTTAGAATTCTGGGAGACATTTAAACATCTCTCGCCCGTGATGGTGGCGAAAAGTGCCATCAAGTCACAGCCCAGTTATGGTGGCCCCACAGAGATTTCAAGGCTAGACATGTTCGAGGTGGCTTGCCTTTTTGCCTGCCTCTGCGAAGCGACCCTGGACTTCCTTTGGTGGCCTCCCACGCAAATACTATCCAGGGTTTAGCTTCCAGGATGTGACAAGATTGAGGTAGCCTGGGCCATCCAGGTCAAGCTAGCCTGGGTCATCTCCCCCTTAGAAGTCAACAAATTATTAAGGGCATTAATTAAAGCTCTTTGTTACATGTTAGTTCAGAATACTATATAATGCAGTATACCTGTCCAAACAGCTCCCATGTGGCCATTGTTGTGTCTGTTTAACATGATATACTGGTGGTGGAGGGGGGAAAATAAATACTCCAGAGAGTCAGGCCAGTGACATGCAGTTCCAGTTAACAGGCTGTATTCCTCCCCACACACCAATCTTTTTTTCCTGGGTATGCACCAAGAAGGGATGGAAGGCGGCATATTATAGCCTGTTCTCATCAGATCTCAGAAGACAAGGAGGCTCAGTACTTGGAGGGTACCAAGGAAGACCCTACAGAGGAAGGCAATGACAAGCTACCTCTGCTTCTCACTTGCCTGGAAAGTCCCTTGCTAAGGTCACCATAAGTTGGCTGTGACTTGATGGCACATACGTACATACATGATTGTTGTTGTTGTTCAGTCACACAGTCAAGTCCGACTCTTCACAGCCCCATGGACCACATCACACCAGGCCCTTCTGTTTTCCATCGTCCTGTACACATTTTGGTGTGTATTTAGCATCGCATCTGCTTTGGACCTGTGATGTGAACAAAGGCTGAACTGCATTGGTAAGAGACTAGGAAGCAATCTTTAGCAGTCCTACTCAGAGAGAGGTAAGCCCCATTTTATTTGATGGGGCTTACTTCAAGGAAAGTGTTCTTAGGATTATAGCCTGGGTTACTATCGTAAAATATTAGATCACTATCTGATGCAGTATGCATAATTCCTGCAGCACATGTATTTGAGGGGGGGGGGAATCCTGATCCCAGTGCTCTGCTTCTACTCTCCAGCAGTTTTAACTGCAAAATTAAAGCAAATTGGACAAATCTGGGGAAAGCAGCCAGAGATGCCTGCTTTGATGTCTCAAAGGCAGTGCCCAAAAAAACCTCAGGAAAAAAACTAAAAAGCCCTGCCTTTAATAGATATCAAAGTAGATCAATCATGCGTATAAAATCAGGCCTGTACAGTGTGTGATCTACTATGCCAAACATGGCCCACCATCAAACAGATGGCAGCCTGTCAGAAAACTGATAAAGTTCCTACCTGCTTGGCTCAAAACATAAGCGTGGGGCTTTTTTTTCCCCTCTTGCTTTCGTTTGTGTTTCATTTGCGGTTTTGGGTTGGTTTCATTTGTGTGTCTGTGCCTCATTTCAGTGATTCTTACACAGGAGAGAAGGCAGCATGGTACAGCCCAATCTCATTAGATCTCAGAAGCTAAGCAGGGTCGGTACTTGGATGGGAGACCACCAAGAAAGGCTCTGCAGGGGAAGAAGAGATTGGATTTATACCCTGCCCTTCACTACCCGAAGGGGTCTCAGAGCAGTTTACAATCTCCTTTCCCTTCCCCTCCTCACAACAGACACTCTGTGAGGTAGGTGGGGCTGAAAGAGCTCTTTTGAGGACTGCTCTTGAGAGAACAGCTCTGAGAGAACTGTGACTGACCCAAGGTCACACCAGCAGCTGCATTTGGAGGCGTGAGGGATCAAACCTGGTTCTCCCAGATTACAGTCCATGCTCCTAACCACTACACCAAACTGGCTCTGGAAGGCACTGGCAAACCACCTCTGCTTCTCACTTGCCTTGAAAGACCCTTTCTGGGGTGACCATAAGCCAGTCACAACTTGACAGCACTTTTGTACATACGCAGTTATTACACATCTTCATTTTCATTATTTTTGTTGCTATCTGGGAATTGCTGCTGTTGCAGGCCAGGCGGGTGGGAGTGGTCTTGGTGGCCCCTCTTCAGGCAGCCAATCAGGAGACTGCAGGAAGGGAATCATCCTCTCTAGCACCTCCCTCACTGCTTCTGGTGCTTCATGGTGCCTTGGGGAATGAAGTCATGGCCATCACAGTTGGTGCCCTAGTCACAGGGAGGGCAAGGAGAAAAGGAAAGGAAAATTACCTTTTTTTGGTCATCAAGCCTCAGCTGACTTATAGTGATCCTGTAGGGTTTTCAAAGCAAGAGATGGTCAGAGGTGGTTTGCCATTGCCTGCCTCTGTATCACGACCCTGTTATTCCTCGGTGGTCTCCTGTCTAAATCCCAAACAGGGCCAACACTTCTTAGCTTCCAAGATCTGACAGGATCGGGCTATCCAGGTCAGGGTGACAAATGCATGGAATAGCCTTAATTCACCCACTTGTTCCTGATTTCTCTCTTTGTTTTTTGCACACGAAAGCTTGTACCTTGAATAAAACTTTCTTGGTCTTAAAGGTGCTGCTGGACTCAAAGGATTTTGTGGGTATAAGCTTTCCTTTTTTTGGTATTTTTGCATGTGTGTGTGCCCGTGCCTGGAACTCATGGCAATCTCTGGCAACAAGATTGGGTTTGCCTGGGCTACCCAGGTGAAGGGGAGGGTATGAGCTTCCAAGAGTCAAAGCTCCCGAATATTTGACAAAGAGAGCTTTGAGTCTCAGTTGCGTAAACCCTGGAGGTCTTGTTTGTCTTTGAGGTGCAACTGAACCCAAACTAGCTATCCTGAGCAGAGTTACACCCTTCTAAGCATATTGACTTTAACAGGTGTCACTCTGCTTAGGATGTCTTTGTGGAAGTGGGGGAAATGTGTCATTTTTAAGAAGAGAAGAAGAAGAAGAGATTGGATTTATACCCCGCCCTTCACTACCCAAAGGTGTCTCAGAGTGGCTTACAAACTCCTTTCCCTTCCCCTCCCCACAACAGACACCCTGTGAGGTAGGTGGGACTGAGAGAGCTCTTGACAGAAACTGCTCTTTTTCAAGAACAGCTCTTATCAGAACCACGGCTTGCCCAAGGACATCCAGCCAGGTGCAAGTGGAGGAGTGGGGAATCAAACCCGGTTCTCCCAGATTAGAGTCCGCGCAATTAACCACTATACAAAACTGGCTCTTGGTATACTAATTTTTTACATTATTTCCCTTGTTTGGGGAAAAAACCCCACCCTTTGAGTAAAAAAAAAAGTGGTGCATCAGC